>NC_086447.1:67216130-67236130 GCF_028390025.1 Pseudophryne corroboree
AGCAAAGTGCAGAGTATCAATCGTCCGTCTAATGTTGTCAAAGGCCTGTCTGCCAGGGATAACGCCGACCTGGTCTGGATGAACCAGGGAAGAGATCATCCCCACAAGACGGTTTGCAAGTATTTTCGCAAATAGTTTCAGATCGGAATTTAACAGCGATATTGGGCGATAGCTGCCACATTCCGTGAGGTCGCGTCCAGATTTAGGTATGACTATTTCAGCTCTAGTAGTGGAGCCATCAAAGGGTGTACCGGCTAGAATCGCATTGAACAATACTGTCAGGGCCGGGGTCAGAATTCCACTAAACTTCTTATAATATAAAGCCGGTAGACCGTCTGGACCCGGAGCTGGGGCACTCCTCAATGATTTGATTGTAAGATCAATTTCCTCCGCAGTGATCTCTGCATTGAGCAAACCCATCTGTTGTTTAGAAAGTACCGGGAGGGGGCAGGAAGAAAGGAAGTTGTCTATGCGCTCCTGCAGACTAATGGAGTCGTCTGGGGTAGGCAGGTTATACAGGGATTGGTAATATTCCTTGAAATAGTGGGCTATTTTCTAAGGGTCATAAGTCAGCTTGTGATGTTGATCTTTTAGTGAGAGGATCCTGTTCCTCTGTTTGCGAGCGCGTAAGCGGGAAGCTAAGAGGTAGTCAGCTTTGTCACCCTTAGAGTAGAACTTATGTTGTAACCATCGCATGGTCTTAGCGGCTTTGGCAGATAAGATATAGTATAATTGGCCTTTAAGAGCCAGGAGTTTGCTATATAAAGAGCGTCTGGGCGTCTGTTGATGTCGGATCGTTAGTTCTTTGATTTGGTGCTCAAGATCCGCAACTGCCCGGCGATCCCGCAGTTTTTGGGCTTCAGCTAAAGAAATAAAATGACCCCGAATGGAGGCCTTATGTGCCTCCCAAACGATTGCGGGAGATATATCGTCCGTGGAATTCAAGGAGAAGAATTCCTCCAGGACTCCATCAGTCTGAATGAGATATTCCTTTTTCAGAAGGAGAGTAGAGTTCAATCTCCAACGGAAAGTTGTGGAAGGTGAAGGGGAGGAATTAACGGTCAATGAAACCGCTAAATGATCTGACCACAACACCGGGGAGACCGAGGCCTTAATCAGGCCTTGCACAGTGGAAAAGTCCACTAAAAAAAGGTCAAGTCTAGAGTGAAGTTCATGGGGAATAGAGTAATGAGTGTACGTACGTTCACACGGGTATAATACCCTCCAAGCATCGTAATATCGCGAGGACGTTATGTAGTCAGCTAATCGTCTGGATTCCCTAACTGTCGAAGGACTAGGGACACGAGATTGAGTACGGTCCCACACTAAATCTGGCACGGCATTGAAATCCCCACCAATTATCACCCGGCCCTTTGTTAGTTTATCAAGTTGGGAGCGGAAATCGCTGTGGAAGGCACCCTGCTCCATATTAGGGGAGTAAATCGAGGCGACAGTCAGGAAGGAGTTCCCAAGATGTAAGACAACAATATTAAAGCGACCCTTGGGATCAAAAAAAGAGTTCTCAATAGCGTAATGAAGTAAAGCATGTAGCAGGATAGCAGTACCCTTACGTTTTTGGGGAGTTGTAGAGTAGAAGGCCTGAGGGTAGGCTCTCGAGGCCAAGGAGGGATGTACAGTTTTAAAATGTGTTTCTTGTAAAAGAATTATGTCAGCTTTCTGTTTTTTTAAAAATTGGACGGCCATGGTTCGCTTTTGGGGGGAGTTTAGTCTGTTGACATTCAACGATACAATATTAACAGTCATGGAGGGTTCCAGTGAAAGATTCGGCTCAAGGGAGGTCTGACCACCCAGAGTGCAGTGCAAAGCTGAGTAGGGGGCTATAAGTACAAGGACAGGGGAAGTTAGGGGTAAAAAACGAGGGGAACGGAGGCCGTGTGGCCAACCGAGTATCTGGAAAAGGTCGCAGTCCTAAGGACACGACATACAACACCACCATAGGACCACATCCGTACAGGAGGGGGTCCGGGTGTTGTGGGGGTGAGGCCGAGAGGAGAACAGAGGTATGCCAGCTGTCAGCCAGCCAAAACAACAATAGAACGTGAGTCATTAACGCGGGCATGGGGGAGGGAGGCCTGCAAGGCAAAAGGGTGAAACCCCAATAACTTGTAGATATGGTCTGAAAGAACACAAACTAGGGAGGGTCCATTCCAGTAACGGAGAGACCCCAGCTGAGGGACGAACAATACCCTAGTGTGTCAGGATAAACTATCACAGTATAATATATGAACATAAAAGGACAAAGACATGTAGCAGTTAATTGAGATAGACAATTATCATCAACAAAGTCAATCGTAGTATCGCTGAACAGCGGCATGAGGCGACCCCGGAACACTCGTATGATAGCGTCACAAGGCCAGTGAAAAAATGAGCCGGGAAGGCAGGCTGTGAAGGTGTAAAAGGAGAACCCCTTGCCGCTGCACAGGGAGAAGGGGCAAAAGGCACAGATACAATATAAACAAGAAAACAAACATCATCTCTATAACATTAAGCCAGAAAAAGAAAATCTACCAGTCCTTGTAACAAAAACCTGAAAGTCTTGAGAACGAGTAGTATAATCAGCGGGCGGTCGACCATTCGGCACGTGGGGGCGATCTTGACTTCGGGCCCTCAGGGGAATCTGAGGATGATGTAGGAGGAGAAGTCGAGAAGAGGCCCAATCGTCTGAGAGCCGACAAGCCATCGTCAGGGTTCTTCATAGAATGATTCCGACCGTTGAAGGAGAACTGTAGGGCAAACGGAAATCCCCATCTGTATAGAATCTGGCGGTTGCGTAAGGCCTTAGTGACGGGTAACATCTCCCTCTGTTTTTTGAGAGTGGAGGGGGTCAGATCTTGAAAAATGAGGAGGGGTGATCCTTTATATGGGATAGCAGGGGCGCCACGGCAAGTATTGAGCACTTTTGTTTTGACTGGAAGAAGTGCATGCAGAGGACAATGTCTCTCGGGGGTTGGTCCGAGGGTGGTTTTGCACGGAGAGCTCTATGCGCTCTGTCCAGCAGGAATTGATCTTCCGAGAGGTCCGGGAGTAGTTGATGGAATAGGCCCAGGAGATACTCAGACAGCGCAGTTGTATCTATCGACTCTGGTACGTTGCGTATTCGCAAATTGTTTCTGCGCGAGCGATTCTCCAGGTCCTCGACTTGTTCGCGCATGAGGTCGAATTCCGACTGCAATTCCGAGACTTCCTGAGTAACAACATCCTGATAATTGCAGATATCATCAGTCTTACGTTCTAAAGCGTCAGTACGAGAGCCCAGGGAGGATATCTCGGTTTTATGTTCCTGGATGGCCGCACGTAGCTCAAATCTGAATGTGGTCGCAATCCTCTGTACTAGAGAGTCATAGGGATCAGCGTCAACAGTGAGAGCAGAGTCAGATCTGGACGGGGAGGACCCCGCATCCTGCAGAGTCCCAGGCGAAACCGGGTGCTGATTCACATTTTTGCCCCGTTTAGGGCCAAAGAAAGATGAGGAGTCTCCAGGGGGAGCTTTACGGTTTCTGTTAGACATGACCACCATATTCCAGAGCGGCAATGTATAGATGTATAGAAAAAACTGTGAAGAAGATGGGGTAGAGCCCAGTGCCTTGCAGAGAAATAAGGGTGTTTTACATGGACATCACAGAGGAGCTACACAGGGAGAACTAGAGACCCGGCCAGCGGGGCTCCCATTCCCCTAGAGCTCAGGGTTAAGAAAAGCCCAGTAATCCCACGACGTGTGGAGGTATTGAAATAGGACAGTCCACTGTATCCACAGGGGCAGAGGACGTAAGACCAAGCACAAAGCCAGCAATCTTGTAAATGCACAGGGAGAGATAAGTTCATGAGGGGCCAGGCAGAGTGTTAAGAGTCCCCACTACAGGCTTCTGTGATCAGCAACAGGGTGCCTTCCCATATATGGGCATTCAAGATGGCCACCGCATACAGGGAGATCAAGGCAACTCACCCCACAGTCAGCTCCGGGCCGCCGCAGTACTGGATTCCGGGTGCAGAGGGGTTCAATGCAGGAGATGGCACAGTAATATATAGACAGTGAAAGATACTGATATATGATGCAGGAGGCCCACAAGAGGGAGCTGTGGTGTCATAAATCCAGAAAACAAACAGGAGTGATCTACTTCCTATGATATGCCAGTAGTCGACCTGAGGGTATCTGCTATAGAATAAGGCCAGTAGAGATAAAGCACGGAGTGGCAAGGTAGAACATAAAACTCTGCAGGGTAGCTCAATATGTAGGAAGGTTTAGTCGGGCTTCTGGGTGTATGGAGCCCCACTCCAGTCAGCAATGCAGGGCACAGTGTGGGGAAGGAGAGGATGAGAGCGTCCTTACATGGCTCACTGCACCCACCACCTCAGCCCCCAATGTGTGTGGCACCTGTAGCCCAGACTGCACGAGCGCGGGTCAGGGGGACGCCCGCCCTCTTCCGGCACCGCCGCTCCGCGAGGCTTACTCTGTGAGGTGGGGAAGATGGCCGCCGCCTCCGTCTGCTGCAACCCAACGGCCGTCCTCAGGGGGAAACAGAGCTCTCCGCACGGGCTCAGTGAGCTGTCCTGCCAGGTGAGACCCCCCTGTCAGCGGCACCGCGTCCAGGGCAGATCAATTCCCATTGCCGATGCGACACTTCCGGCGATGCGGGGCGGGTCTGGTACGCAAGGTCTCGGCTTCAGACGGCGAGGAGGCCACAACCCGCGGGGACTGCGTTAACAGCCCCCTGGCTCCGCGACCTGCCCCACCGTACAGCAAGAACACACTGCAGCTGGGGAGCGCTGAATAGGGCTGGCTGGCGCCGCAGTTTAGGTTAGGAAAAGGTGAGTGAGCAGGAGCTTTCGTGTTCCACATCCACCTCGGTTGCTTGCCAAGCCACGCCCCCCCCACTATTTGATTTTCTATCTGTACTGTAAGTATCTGTAGGTAGTAGATGTAGACAGATATTTTTTTTTTTAATTTTTTTTTTTATATAATTTCAATTCTATCTTGTTTTTACTGATCTCTTCACTTTCCATTTTTTGAAGGACCCATCTCTTTCGAAGAACCTGCCGTGCCGCCAGGTGGCCAGCGGGGGGTGCCGCAGCGGGGACCGGGGGAGAAACGATCCGACCGACAGGCCGGGTAGTCTCTCCCTGCTTTTTATTTTTTTTTATTTTATTTTTTATTTTTATTTTTTTAAATTGATAGATAGAATTGTTTTTGTGGTATTCTTTTACCCCCTGTTTTTCCCCCTATTTAATTTTTTTTTTCTTTTTTTTTTGTCTTCTTCCTCTCTCTCCTCTCAACTCCAGATGGGGAAACGGCAGCCTAGGTACTTGTCATTCATTCATTTATTTATTCCCCAACCCCATTTTTTTTTTTTACCCATCCGTAAGCGAGCAACCGGCGGGGGGCGTCCGCTGCGGGACCGGGTGACGTCCAGCCGACGGCGCTCTGAGGCCCGGGCACTTTTCATTTATCTGGGGTGTGCGGGTTCGTCTTTTAAAAGGGGGGTAAAAAAAAAAAAAGCAATTTAAAAAATCTTTCATTTATTTCCCCCCACCAGGGGGCGCCGACGAGGCAAATTCACAATGGTGGGTTCTTTGATTATAACTTTTTTACGCGGCCAGCGGGTGGGGCGCCGCGCGTGCGGACTGGCGGCCACCCTCGGCCGCTCGGGAACTTTGCATTTAAATGGGTGGGGTGTTTTTGTCTTTTGCCTGTTCCCCCCCCCCCACTCTCAATTGTGTTTTCCCTCGGCTGGACAGCGGGGGGCGCCGCGGCGGGGACACGGGGGAAGGTTCATCCGGGCGGACCGGGTACCTTTCATCTGTTTGGGGCGAATGCTTTTTGAAGTTTTTTATTTTTCTCTTTGTCTCGTTCCATTCTTCCCTTCTGGCGGCCAGCGGGGGGCGCCACGTGCGCGGACCGACGGCAACTCCTGGCCGCTCGGGGACTTTGCATTCAAATGGGTGGGGTGTTTTTGTCTTTTGCCTGTTTTTCACTTTTTCCCCCCTCTCAATCGTGTATTCCCTCGGCTGGCCAGAGGGGGATGCCACGGCGGTGACACGGGGGAGGGTTCATCCGAGCGGACCGTGTACCTTTTGTCTGTTTGGGACGAGTGCTTTTTTGAAATTTTTTTCTTTTTGTCTCGTTCCGTTCTTCCCTTCAACCGGCCAGCGGTGGGCGCCGCTGCCCGCAAGTCCCACTTACTTTCGCCTGACGGGAATTGTTTATTTTTTTATCCGAGAGGACACACGGAATCTGCACCCCCCGCAGTGGTGTCAGGCGGCCACCGGGGACCGCCCGAGCGCCGCCTGGCCTTCAGCTGGGCCAAGGGGGCCGGGGCGGGTCGCACGCCGCCATTCCCCCCGAGTGGCGCGGTCCGAGCTGCCTCTGGCCACCGGGAGGCGCCGTCGGGTGGTGCGGGGGCGCCCCCGCCGTCTCCCCCCGCACGCATCGGGCGTCCCCCCGGGACGCGGCCGATGAGCGTCAAACTCCAGTGTCGCGGATGAGTGCGGACCGGGGCGCCCGCGGCCCAGCGGCTCTTCCAGGGGTTAGGGGAGGAGAAGGGAAAGCCTGGGTCGTGCGCGCCCTCGGCCGCTCGTGTCGCTACCAGCCGGAGCACACCTCCGCCGGATCAGTAGGTACCAACGAGGCGAGCGAGAGAGCTGGGACTCTGTCCGGGGCCTATAAGCCCGTTTCCCTGGAGCTCCTGCGAAAGGACCCGTGGCAGAAGAGGCACAGAGCTCGGAGAGCAGCAGGGCCGGGGCCCTCTCCCATCCCTAGGCTTCCCAGGCAGGGCTCCAGGAGCCCGGTACCAGCTCTCCCCGTCCGCTGGCCTCCTCTCTGGAAGCGGAGAACGGACGCAGTCGGACTCCCGGACGGGGGCCCTGGGAGAGGGTTGGGGGAGAGCCCTGCCGGGAGCCACCTGGACGGGCTCGTGCGGACGGGCGCGCAGCGCCCCCCGGTGGTCGAAGGCGGAAGCGCGGAGGTCGCTCTCTCTCTCTCTATCCGGGACTTCCAGCCTCCCGTTTTCCCGACTCCCCCTTCCACAGCTGAGACGGGGCAGCGCCGGGTGTCCAGCGGAGCCCGGCGCACGGCCCGGGCCCGTCCCCCTCTCCCCCTGGCGGCATCGCCACCCGGCAGGCCGAATTGGGTACTGCAATTTGCGGAAGTTCCGCCGATGAGTGCGGACGGGCGCCCCTCGGGCCTGGAGGCGCCTCCGTGAGCCCGGGGAAACGTCGGAGGACGCTCCACAAGAGCGTCGCGCGCGCCGCCCGTCCCGCTATGCCCAAGGGAACCGGCCAGAGAGCATCACAGGTGGCAAACAGAGTCAAGCCGGAAAAGAGAAAACGGGCTGCGGTTGACGCGAGAGAAGGGCCCCCGTCTCCTTTTTCCACAACCCGATCGATGTGGCACCCCGCGCCCCGGCAGGGAGGGACGATCGCTCGTCCGGAACCCAGGGGTCTCGGCCAGCTCCAGGCGAACCCGACCATCCCTCTGCCCACGGCGCGCCCGGAACCCCTCCGCCCGGAGAGGGCTTCCGGTCCCCAGGCGTCCGCCCGAGCGATCCGGCTTCCGGAGCCGGGCGGGCCCTGCACCCATACCCCATGCAGCGCGGTCTGCTCCGTCAGCCGGCACCCGCAGGCGTCCGACGCCGCCAGGGGTGCCGGTGAAGCATCCCCCTCGCCCATCGAAGGGAGCTCGCCCCCGGACCCCAGGACGGCTTGCACCGGTTTCCTAGCGAACGGGTTGTCGGGTGAGGCGAAAACAGGCGAAATCGAGCGCGGCGACTTCCCCCCTCCCCGGGGTGTCCGCCCAACGGCGCGCGGGGCGGCCTGGTCCCGCCGTCCACTCTGACTCCGAGCTTCCCAATCGACCGGGACGGCCGTCCTCCTGCTCCCGTCCCCCTTTTTCCGAGCACCCGCTCGGCTCGAGACCCGCCCCGGTCCGCCCCGCCATGCGCCGGCAGACCCGCCGCTTTCGAGACAGCGCGCACCGCGGCCCCCGACGTTCCGGCGCGCGCCGGCCGATACCGAGAGCTACTTGGTTGATCCTGCCAGTAGCATATGCTTGTCTCAAAGATTAAGCCATGCACGTGTAAGTACACACGGCCGGTACAGTGAAACTGCGAATGGCTCATTAAATCAGTTATGGTTCCTTTGATCGCTCGACCCCGTTACTTGGATAACTGTGGTAATTCTAGAGCTAATACGTGCCGACGAGCGCTGACCCCCAGGGATGCGTGCATTTATCAGTCCAAGACCAGTCCGGGGGTTCCCGGCGGGTCGGCCCCGGCCTCTCTGGCGACTCTAGATAACCTCGGGCCGATCGCACGTCCCCGTGACGGCGACGGCGCATTCGGATGTCTGCCCTATCAACTTTCGATGGTACTTTCTGCGCCTACCATGGTGACCACGGGTAACGGGGAATCAGGGTTCGATTCAGGAGAGGGAGCCTGACAAACGGCTACCACATCCAAGGAAGGCAGCAGGCGCGCAAATTACCCACTCCCGACTCGGGGAGGTAGTAACGAAAAATAATATATTTCGAGGCCCTGTAATTGGAATGAGTACACTTTAAATCCTTTAATGAGGACCCATTGGAGGGCAAGTCTGGTGCCAGCAGCCGCGGTGTAAGGTTGTGTGTAGCTGAGCTCCAGAAGATCCGTGTCTAGGCCGAAGCCGGGACCTTTCCTGGGGGATCTTCCCCAGAAGATATGGAGCCTCCTGGGGCTGCTACCCAGGAGAGTCCCCTGCCTGCAGGGCCTGGCCCGGGTCCTCCCCCTGATCCACCTGGGGGCCGTAGCAGGCAGGGTGAAAGTACGGAGGTGGTGGATACGAGCTGGAGAGTCTCAGGGGGTGGCCCAAGCGGGTTTCCCCTGAAAAAGGAGGCAAATTTGCAGGGTATTGCCCTATCCCCA
Organism: Pseudophryne corroboree; assembly: GCF_028390025.1. Classification (NCBI taxonomy): domain Eukaryota; kingdom Metazoa; phylum Chordata; class Amphibia; order Anura; family Myobatrachidae; genus Pseudophryne; species Pseudophryne corroboree. The sequence continues at coordinate 67,225,043 of NC_086447.1, forward strand.
ACGGCGTGTTTGGGGGATGAAGAAAAATCGGGAGGTGGTGCCTCTGGCCAAGGAGGTGAATTTGGGTTGTTCTTACCCAGTGGTCGCAAATTGATAACGCCGAGCAGGCTGAACCCCAGTGTGGTTCTGGTCCCCTGTGCAGTTGGGGCATACTTACCTACTCTCCCGGAATGGCCGGGAGGCTCCCGAAAATCGGGTGACCCTCCCGGCCCCACGGAAGAGCAGGCAAGTCTCCCGGTTTGCGGGGTCCCCCCCTGCCCGTCCGCCCACTTAGTGTGTAAAGTGGGCGGACCGGGCAGTCGATGACGCGATTCTTGCAGAATCGCGTCATCATAGCCACGCCCCCTTCATTGTAATGCCGGTGATCGCGGCATTAAAGAGTGGGGGCGTGGCTTAGAGGAGGCGTTGTCATGACTCCGCCCCCGTCCGCCCTTGCTCCGCCCCGGTCCCACCTCCGGACCACCCCCTCCTCTTCATCTAGCCTCCCCTGCCCGCCTTGCTCAGCCGACCTGGCTGCTCTCTCCCGCAGAGAGCAGCCAGAATGTCGGCAACTCTGAGTTGGGGTGACCAGAAGACCGGAGGATATGGGGGTCCCGGCGGCCGCTTTGGGCCTACAGCCATGTGGAAAAATGCCTGTACACAGTGAAAAACAGGTGTCTGTAAAGCAAAATGTTTGCGAGTGTGTGGAACTACAGGTCCCAGCAGCTGCTGCAGGGCTGCAAACCTGTGATAAGATATCTGGATTGCAGCTTGGGGTGAACATGGTGGAGAAAGACCCTGCAAATGCTTTATTTATGTGTGAAGCTCCTATGCATACTATGGGAGCAGGGGAAGCACATTTGAATATGGGCCCTCATTCCGAGTTGATCGGTCGCAAGGCGAATTTAACAGAGTTGCACACGCTAAGCCGCCGCCTACTGGGAGTGTATCTTAGCATCTTAAAATTGCGACCGATGTATTCGCAATATTGCGATTACAAACTTCTTAGCAGTTTCAGAGTAGCTCCACACTTACTCGGCATCTGCGATCAGTTCAGTGCTTGTCGTTCCTGGTTTGACGTCATAAACACACCCAGCGTTCGCCCAGACACTCCCCCGTTTCTCCGGCCACTCCTGCGTTTTTTCCGGAAACGGTAGCGTTTTCATCCACACGCCCATAAAACGCAGTGTTTCCGCCCAGTAACACCCATTTCCTGTCAATCACACTACGATCGCCGGAGCGAAGAAAAAGCCGTGAGTAAAAATACTATCTTCATTGTAAAATTACTTGGCGCAGTCGCAGTGCGACTATTGCGCATGCGTACCAAGCGGAATTTCACTGCGATGCGATGAAAAATACCGAGCGAACGACTCGGAATGAGGGCCATAGTAATAGAGCAATCTGGTCATATATCTACAAAAGATTTGTACCTTGTGCAGCAGGAAGCAGAGGGGGAGCAGCCGGCTCCTGTATGTTGTATGGCATACCTCCCAACTTTGAAGTTCCCCATGGAGGGACACACGCGCGGCGAAGGGAAAAGGGGCGTGGCTTCGCGGGAGACCCGCGATCGCGAGCCATGCCCCGTTTTCGTCACTGAGGGGGCATGCCCAGCGTTCTGTGAGCCGCTGGCATGCCCCCTCTCCCTCTGTCTCCAGTGAATAGACGCTGTGCGCATGCGCACAGCGTCTATTCACCGCTGCTCTGCTAAGCAGGGCAGCGACAGACAGAGCCTCCCAACTGCCCCCCCCACCGCGGGACACTGCGGCCCGCGGGTGGGACAGCGGGACAGTCCCAAAAAAACGGGACTGTCCCGCGAAAATCGGGACATTTGGGAGGTATGGTATGGAAGTGATTGCAATCAGCCAGCGGGGACCGGAGCAGCTGTCTGTAGTTGCTGTGGATTTGCAGCCAAGTGGGAAGTTGATGGTACATGGCGTGAGCAATTTAAAGCAGGACTGTGCCAAAAGTGAGGTGCATGTGCAGCATAGTTGCCTACCCTCCCTCATTCTGCAGGAGACTCCCTGAAATAGCAGCAATCTCCCTCACTCCCTGAAAAGTCCATCAATCTCCCTCATTCTTGGGGAAAAAATAAATCAGAGATACATAGGGGTAAATTTACTAAGCTCCCGATTTTGACCGAGATGCCGTTTTTTCATCAAAGTGTCATCTCGGTAATTTACTAAGCACTAATCACGGCAGTGATGAGGGCATTCGTAATTTTTTGCAAGTTCAGGTAAAAAATTACGAATGAATACACCATCGGTCAAAACGCGGCTGTTTAAGTATGAATCTCGGTCATTTACTAAGAAGTGCAAAGCAAAAAAACACAAAACACTGCCGTGAAAAATTACAACTCGTAAAAAAGTGCTAAAAAAAAACAGACCTGATTTTTTTTTTCGTAATTTGATAGGCATGCACGGATCCATGAGATCCGTGCATGTATATCAGTGGGAAGGGGTGGGAAAGTGCTTATTTTTCCACAAAAAATTGCGTGGGGTCCCCCCTCCTAAGCATAACCAGCCTCGGGCTCTTTGAGCCAATCCTGGTTGCAGAAATATGGTGAAAAAAATGACAGGGGTTCCCCCATATTTAAGCAACCAGCATCGGGCTCTGCGCCTGGTCCTGGTCCCAAAAATACGGGGGACAAAAAGAGTAGGGGTCCCCCGTATTTTTAAAACCAGCACCGGGCTCCACTAGCTGGACAGATAATGCCACAGCCGGGGGTCACTTTTATATAGTGCCCTGCGGCCGTGGCATCAAAAATCCAACTAGTCACCCCTGGCCGGGGTACCCTGGGGGAGTGGGGACCCCTTCAATCAAGGGGTCCCCCCCCCCAGCCACCCAAGGGCCAGGGGTGAAGCCCGAGGCTGTCCCCCCCCATCCAATGGGCTGCGGATGGGGGGGCTGATAGCCTTTGTTGTCAAAGAAAATATATTGTTTTTAGTAGCAGTACTACAAGTCCCAGCAAGCCTCCCCCGCATGCTGGTACTTGGAGAACCACAAGTACCAGCATGCGGCGGAAAAACGGGCCCGCTGGTACCTGTAGTACTACTACTAAAAAAATACCCAAAAAAACACAAGACACACACACCGTGAAAGTATAATTTTATTACATACATACACACATACATACATACTTACCTTATGTTCCCACGCAGGTCGGTCCTCTTCTCCAGTAGAATCCAAGGGGTACCTGTTGAAGAAATTATACTCACGAGATCCAGGGGTCCAGGCTCCTCGGCAAATCCAGGGTTAATCCACGTACTTGAAAAAAATAAAAAAACGGTGTCCCGACCACGAACTGAAAGGGGACCCATGTTTGCACATGGGTCACCTTTCCACGAATGCCAGAAACCCACTTTGACTTCTGTCTAAGTGGGTTTCTTCAGCCAATCAGGGAGTGCCACGTTGTAGCACTCTCCTGATCAGCTGTGTGCTCCTGTCCTCACTGACAGGCGGCACACAGCAGTGTTACAATGTAGCGCCTATGCGCTACATTGTAACCAATGATGGGAACTTTCAGCTCAGCGGTGACGTCACTTTAGGTCAACCGCAGGGCAGAAAGGCTATCAGCCCCCCCATCCGCAGCCCATTGGATGGGGGGGGACAGCCTCGGGCTTCACCCCTGGCCCTTGGGTGGCTGGGGGGGGGGACCCCTTGATTGAAGGGGTCCCCACTCCCCCAGGGTACCCCGGCCAGGGGTGACTAGTTGGATTTTTGATGCCACGGCCGCAGGGCACTATATAAAAGTGACCCCCGGCTGTGGCATTATCTGTCCAGCTAGTGGAGCCCGGTGCTGGTTTTAAAAATACGGGGGACCCCTACTCTTTTTGTCCCCCGTATTTTTGGGACCAGGACCAGGCGCAGAGCCCGATGCTGGTTGCTTAAATATGGGGGAACCCCTGTCATTTTTTTCACCATATTTTTGCAACCAGGATCGGCTCAAAGAGCCCGAGGCTGGTTATGCTTAGGAGGGGGGACCCCACGCATTTTTTTTTTTGATTTTACATTGTTTAATTAAAAAAAAAAAAAAAATGAACCCCAGCACGGATCACACAGATCCGGCCGAGATTGATTGTAAAAAAAAACGGCAGTGTTTTGCTAATCACTGCCGTAAAAATAGGTAAAAAAAACACGAATGACATCGACATCGGAAGAAAAGAAAAACCAGAATACGACAGCTTAGTAAATCCATCGTAATCAATTCAAAAAGTTGCAGTTTTACACTGTCGATGTCATTCGTGATTGAACTTTGACCTTTTTTCGGAAATTACGAATGTTAGTAAATGTACCCCATACATTCAAATGGGACCCTTAGTGCCATTTCCCTGCATTGGTTATAAGGCACAATGGATCCCTATGGCCACTTACAGTATATTGAACCTCTTGTAAGTCACAATACACAAACAAATCCTGCAAAATATCAGTGTCTTTTCTTCAACAAATAGATCTTACTAACTTTGGGGGTCATTTACATTTGGATGTAAGTCATTTTCATGACACGCCTCCCCGATGTAGTAGTACTCGTCCGCGCTGATAAGTGTTACTTTCACAATCTCCCTGAAATGCTTTTTCAAAAGTAGGCAAGTATGATGTGCAGCAAGTGGAACTACAGGTCCCAGCAGTCAATGTGGGTCTACAAGCCTGTAATGCAGCAGCTGGACTACAACACAAAATGAGCATAATACAAAACCCTGTGAAAGCTTTATTGGTGCCTGGGAATATAGAAAGTGTGGAAAAAATGGAGCAATCGGCTCCTATGTTACCTGTGGCTCCTGCTGAGGGGATTGGGCTGTTGGTGGCAACTGGTGAGCCCCTGGCTCCTGTGTGCGGCATGGAGAATCTGCTGGTGGCATCTGTGCTGTCTGCGGCAGAAGATCAACGAGGACCTGTTCATCTATCTGCGGTGGGAGGCCCGGTGAAGTGGGTGAAGACAGAAGAATGTGCATTGTCCCCAGAAGTATCGGTGCCTGTGGAGGGGAGCCGCTTGGCTCCCGAAGTAGCTGGCAGTCGGTCCTCTAGCTCTGTGCAGCTGGAGGATAAGACTGTGGAGGGAGGGGGGTGCGGGCAAAGCCCGGGGACAAAATCCAGTATGCTGGAGCCGGGGGATCCTCAAGCATTGTTTATGGCTGTAGGTGGGTGCGGGCAAAGCCCGGGGCCAGAGTCCGGTATGAAGGGGTTCGAGCCTGGGAAAATCTGGTATTGTCTGTGGCTGTAGGGGGGTGCGGGCAAATCCCGGTGCTGAGTGGTTTGGATGATCAGGAGTTAAAGTTTAAAAGTGCTGTAGCAAATGATCAAAGTTGTTTGGTGATTAATGGAAATGTGCAGCTGCAGCCAGTTGTGTCTGTGACTGGGGAAGTGGATGGGCAGGTTCAGGGTTTGGGTTTTTCTGCACAGCAATCTTCTGTTTTGCAGCTCAATCCCACTGCCGTTATTGGTGTGGATGTCCTGATTTCTGAATTAAAACAGTTTGGTGCAGCAAATTGGGGTTAAAGATGTGGGGGGTCAGCTGTTAGATCAGCAGATGGATGTATCAGTGGCAGTGGAGGGGGATGTGCAAGTGCGGGGTTCAGTTAGTGTGTCGCAGCCGCAACTACCTGCATCTGTGGAGGTAGTCATTGCCGAGTCATCCGCTGCTGTGATCGCTGATTTGGATGCTGCGCTTCCTGCTCTGGAGCAAGAGATTGCTAAGCTCAGAAAGGCAGTTGCAACAAAAAGAAGAAATAGGAATAGGGCCTATAGTAGGGAGAGGCCAGTGCTTTCAGTTGAGCTGGCTGCGTTGGAGGGAGAGCTGGGTGCTAAACTGGCGGAGTTGGAGGAGTGGAGATTGAAAATTAAAGTGGCAGAGGCTAGGGCGTGTTTGGAGGCAGACTCATCAGTGGAACTGCCTCCGAATAGGCAAACTCTGGAGGTTGTGGGACCCCCGGAGGTAGAGCACCCCATGTATAATTCCATTCATAATTTGGAGGAGGAAAGATCAGTGGTGTCCCCTGGGGATGATTCTGGAGGGTGTAGAAGTGCCGGCGAATCCTCCTCAGCCTTCGACTGTGGCGGCTGTTGGTGTGGTGGAGAATGCCACTATTATTGAGGCGGGGGGTGTGGTTTTGGAAAATGGTGGGAAGTCCGGTGGTTTGGTTCCCCCTGAAGGTATGCCTGTGGTCAAGCCAGTTACGTTGGCTCAAGGGTTCCCGGGTTTGGATAGGGGTGGTTTGAGTTCCGGCCAGAAGCAGATAGCAGAGTCTATCCACGGTGACAGTTTGAGTGTTCCTGCACGGGTGGGGCCCGCTTTGGCCGCCATGGAGGTTGTTCAGCGGAGACTGAATTTGGTGGCGAGTGAAGCAGCTAATCAGGCTGGACGGAGCTCAGTGGTCCCAGGTATAACTTCGTACGCCAGTATGGCTAGCGGCCCTGGGAGAGTTCCTCAGCAGAACCACGTGGGTGGGCAGCCAGCAAAGCAGCGTAATGCCGTTCAGTTAAAGTGGCTTGTGGAGGGGCCTCCTCCGTGTAGAGTTGATTTAAAAAAATATATATTTTCTTTGGGTTTTGAGGCATCTGATTTGTTCGCCTGTATACACCCGGTGGGGGATGCCTGAGTTCGATTTGAGTTTTGTCAGTTATAATGGGTTACAGGCTTTCTGGGCAAAGTGGGGTACGGCCAAGTTGAGTGAGCCATGGGACAAGTTTAGGGCCTTGGCAATAACGAGACAGGAGAGGACCAAAATTACCATATTGGTCCGGAACGAGTCTCTGAGTGAGATCGATTTGAGCTCTTGGCTTAAAAGATTAGTGGAAAAAATTATTTCCCCCATTGAAAAAGTCCCGGGTGCACTGGGTGTTTGGGGGGGTGCGTGGACTGCTATAGTTAAATTAGCGAATGGCAGCCACATTCCCTCGGCCGCTTACATAGGTAGAGACAGGATTCAATGCTTCTACCCTGGGCAGCCCCGTACAAGCCACAGGTGTGGTGATTTTAGGCATTTCAGTCGGGACTGTCCGGAGCAGAGGTGTTCCAAATGTGGCGGGATGGGCCATCTGTCAAAAGATTGCGATACCATCTCTTGTAATCTATGTGGCATGATGGGTCATCCATACAGTAGGTGTCCTGAAGCCTTTCACAATCGTTCTTTTGACAAGGAATTAGAGGCGATCTCTAGGAGAGTGGAGGAGGAGGTCTTGGGCCCGGTTCCTAGTACTTCGGTGGCTGTGGTGGTGCCTCCTGCTGTAGCCCCCATGGAAGTGGCAGGTCCATCAAGGGTGAAGGCGGGGGGTGCTGCTCCGGTGGCTGAAGTTGTTGTGCAGGAAGAGGCCCCCTTTAAACTTGTGGTGAAGGGTAAAGGGGCAAAGGCGAAGAAGAATAAGAAGGGGAAGAATGATGATAGCATTGTTCTGACAAATCGCTTCTTTACGATTTCTAGTGAGGAGGAGGAGGAAGAGGGGGAAATCGTGAGGGAGGATTCTGGGGAGTTAGTGCTAAAGTCTAGGAAGTTACGGCAGAGAAGGAGGGTGGCAGGCAGTTCCCCGTACCCAGGAAGGTCCAGAGGGAGGAGTGAGATGGCAGGGGAGGCAGTTGTGCTTGGCAAATTCATTGCCAGTGGAGGTAAGGAGGTTGTGTCATCTCGGGCACAGGTGCTGGCTCCGACCCTGTGAAGGGTCTCTGAGAAGGGGGGTACGGTGGACCTGGTGGTGGCTCCTGGGACTGTGGACCAACCTGTAGTCATAGCACAGAGTCTGCTCATGGCTGATGTGGAGGTCCCTGTGCCTGGCCCTAGCCTTGTGTCTTCAACCGACCCAGCTGTGTGTCCTGCCCCAGAACCTCCTGATGGAGGAGGGGGGTCGGCAGTTGTTTTGGGTTCTGTCCCTGTGATTTCAGTTTCTGTTGGGGAGGAGGTTGACCTCGGGGAAGGTGAGGTGGTTCCTCCGGGGGTTAGTGTAAAGAGGTTGGGCTCGTCGGAAGACGTGTCCCTTCGACAAGTGAAGAAGAAGTGATTAGGTCCTGCTTGAAATAACTCTGTAAGGATGGCTTCCCAACCTATTAGATTTGCCACTATTAATGTGGTATCTGTTCTGTCCGAGCGTGCTCGTTACATGGCCTTTCATTTTTTCGACACGGTTAAGGTTGATTTTTTGTTTTTGCAGGAGACTAGGGTTGGTCGACTTGCTGATCTCCATAAGGCGAAGGCTGAATGGAGACACGGTCCCTCCTATTGGTCTCTTGCAGCCGAGCCATACGGTGGGTTGGCGGTTCTTTTTAACGGCATGATAACTGTCCAACGGATTATTGAGATTCAAGTAGGCAGATGTATGGTTTTGGATGTCAACCTGAGGGGGCACGACCTGAGACTTATTAACATCTATGGTCCCCAGACTAAATGGGACAGGAAGTGTCTTTTTAGGGAGATAAAGCCATATCTTTTTTCGGCCCGGCAGATAATCTTTGGTGGTGACTTTAACACCATCCTTAGGCCTAAAGATAGGGGAGGCTCAAAGACTACCCTGGGCTATGATTCCCTTTTTTTAGCTAGTATGGTTAGACAGGCAGGCCTGGTGGATATGCATATTCGCCATTCCCCAGACCTCACGGGTTTCACCTATTTTAGAGGTAGGTGTAGAAGTAGGATAGACAGGTTTTTTGTTAAAGAGAGTTCGAAAACTTTGGCTCCGGTGCTGAAGTTAGTAGAATTCTCCGATCACGTTTTCCTGTGTGCATCCTTGAACGCCTCGGGAACTACTCAGAAGGGACGGGGCCTGTGGCGTCTGAACTCTGAACTTCTAAAGGAGGATGAGATCAGACAGTCTTTCAGGGACTTCTTTCAATCTCAGGAGTCGCTTTTGGAGGCAGGCTGGAGTGGTGGGAGGTATGTGGGAAGAGGGCTCGCAGCTTTTTCTGCAACCTCGTAGCCAAGAGGAACTTGATAAAGAGGAATATCTACCATGCCTTGAGAAAGAAACTGGATTTCTTAATTTCTGAGCAGGGGGATAGTGGGGAGATCTCCCGAGTAAAGGCCCAGATGAAAGAGTATTAGTATGACATGTATGCGTCCTTGGTTCTGGAAATGGATTATGGTAAGTACCACTCGCCTGATCCCTACCAGAACTGCAGGAATTCGGTTAACTGTAAGGAGGTGAGGGGGTTGCGTGATGACCAGGGTGTCCTTCGTGAGGATAAGGAAAGCATTCTGGAAGTTGTGCAAACCTTTTACTCCGACCTTTTATCTGAGAAACTGCTTATCAGAGAGAGGATGGAACGGTTTCTGAGGGAGACTCCTGGTCTCGAGAATTTTGGCAGTTCTCTTGGTTCCCTGGGAGACTTGATAACGGTGGACAAGGTCAGGGAGGCCATAGACTCCTTGTCTATGAAGAAGGCCCCAGGACCGGATGGGTTAACCTCCGAGTTTTATAAGATCTTTGGTGACCTCCTGGCCCCACGTCTTATGGAAGTATTTAATGAAAGCCTGGGTGAGGGTTTGCTCCCTCCTTCCATGAGATTATCTGCCCTTATCTTTCTTTCTAAGGGGAAAGATCTGTCCCGTATTGAGAATTGGCGCCCCATCGCCCTTCTTAATACGGATCGTAAGATTCTGGCAACGGTACTCTTCAATAGACTGATGGAAGTTTCTGGGTCTCTGCTTTCTCCCTCCCAGCACTGTACTGTGAAGGGCCGGAGCACCTTTAGTGCCGTCCTTGGTGTCCGGTAGACTGTGGAATGGTGCCATGCTGAGAGATGGGGAAAGTACCTGCTAGCATTGGATCAGTCAAAGGCGTTTGATAGGGTTAACCATGAGTACCTGTGGGCTTTGCTTGAACGGTATAGCTTCCCAGTGAGGGTGGTTGATTGGCTGCGTGTCATCTATAGGCAAGCCAAGAGCTTCCCTCTGATAAATAGTTGGGTGGGCCCTACTTTTTTGGTGGATTCGGGTGTCAGGCAGGGCTGTCCTCTGAGCCCCCTCCTATATGTCTTTGCTATCGACCCCTTCGTCAGAAGGCTGGAGGGTGGCATTGTGAGAGGGGACCGTTTGAGCCAGGATTTTTCACTGGAAGTGGTGGCTTACGCGGACGATGTCACAGTTGTCTTGTCGGATCCATCTGAGGCGGATGCTGTGATGTCGTCTGTCCAGGAATACTCGGATGCTTTGGGTTCCCTGGTCAATCAGGATAAGAGTGAGGTTTTCTGGATGGGGGAGGAGGGTCAAGAATTTGACCTTCTGGATGACCTCCCCCGGGCGAGCCAGGAGATCAAAGTTTTAGGCATCAGATTTGGCCCCGGCGATTATGCCACTCGCAATTGGGATCTTAGACTGGATGAGGCCGGCCGGAAGGTAGAGCAATGGAAGAGATGGAAGCTGTCTCTTAGGGAAAGGGTTGACTTGATCAAAACTTTTCTGATTCCGGTCTTTTTGTATGTCAGCTACGTGTGCCTCTTGCCAGAGTCTAGATGGACCAAGATTTATGCTCTGTTTTTCCAGATGCTCTGGGGGAACAGGCTGAATCTGATTAAGAGGACTGTCATCTACAGATCGAGGAGGGAAGGAGGCCTGGGAATGGTCAACCCAGTGCTATTCTTTTTGTTGACCTTTCTTAAGTTGCATATGGAAAGTCTCCAGTTAGAGACTCCTCCTTAATGGGTAGAGGGTTTTAGAGCCTGGATATTTCCCTTCCTCAACCCTTGGCTAGAGGGAGGGAGCGTAAAGAGTTTGAGAGTCAGGCATGGATACCTCCCGGCCTACATGGCTCCTAGCTTGAAGGTGACAAGGCGATGGGGCCTGGAAGCAGGGGAGGTCAAAAACTCCTCTAGAAGGGAGCTGGAGAGGAGAATTTTGCGGTCTCATTTCTGGGAACCGCTGGCACTGAAAAACTGCCCAGGTAGTTTGTCTTCAGATGGGCTGGCTCTGGTTAACTCTCAGAGAATCCCACTGAAGTTTCATGACATTGCCTGGCTCTCCTTTCACGGAAGGCTCTACGTGAGAGGAAACTTGAAGTACAGAAATGCTGATGATCGTGGCTGCCCACGGGAGGAGTGTCCGGGGGAGGAGGAGACAATGGACCATTTCTTGCTCAGGTGTCCTTTCAATGTGGAGGTTTATAGGAGAGTGTCCAGAGCCTTGGGCATCC
>NC_086447.1:67891943-67936943 GCF_028390025.1 Pseudophryne corroboree
ACCTAACCGGATTGAACCCGTTAGGATGTAGAATTTTTCCTTTGTTATTTTCGGTGGAGGCACCATCAGGATGTAGAAATTTTTTATTTTCGGTGGTGGCACCGTTAGGATGTAGACATTTTTTATTTTCGGTGGTGGCACCGTTAGGATGTAGAAATTTTTTATTTTCGGTGGTGGCACCGTTAGGATGTAGAAATTTTTTATTTTCGGTGGTGGCACCGTTAGGATGTAGAATTTTTTTATTTGCGGTGGTGGCACCGTTAGGATGTAGACATTTTTTATTTTCGGTGGAGGCACCGGCAGGATGTAGAAATTTTTTATTTTCGGTGGTGGCACCGTTAGGATGTAGAATTTTTTTATTTTCGGTGGAGGCACCGTCAGGCCATTTGAAAGTGTCGGCCATTTGAAAGTGTAATTATCAACTGACAAGACATGGCAGTATTGGCACGTAAGGGGTTGCCAGCGGGCGAGATCAAAAAACTGGGCAGGTGGAAATCAGGAGCGTACAAGGTATACTTACGCGCGGAAAAGCAAGACTAGAAGGCAGCTCAGCGTCTTTCGCGAAACCCAAGGCCTTAAGCTGCCCGCCATAAATGGGGGAATGAAGGACTTTTTCCAATTTTGCCCTCAAACAAAAAGAGGTTTTGTGGTTTTCACCTTCATATGGGTCGCGCGAAAGTTCGCACCATAGGTCCGCATACAACAGGGGGTAACGATTATGTGTAATGCTACTTTTCAGGAGTGCAAAAGGTCTAGGGGGCAACGATCTAGGAAAAAGCAAGGGGAGCGAGCTGATTACGGCAATTCAAGCCGACATACAATGGCTGAAGGGCCGGTGGCCTAATACACGGATCACATGGTCCGATATAGTCCCAAGGGCACAGGGGGGCCCGGGGTTACAAAGGGTCAGAAGAAAGGTGAACAAGGTAGCCCGTCTCTTAACGGGAGAAGGCGATACGATCGCCAGGCACCCGTTGTTGAGGTGCGGAGAGGAAGGGCTGTTCAGGCAAGACGGGGTACACCTGACAGAGAAGGGTTTAGCTTTATTCTTGGGCGACATAGCAGAAAGCGTCAGTGGGAGGCAGGAGGTAGCAGCGGGTGGCGGGCCTGGGTTCTAGGAACCAGGCTATGGCGGCAAGCAGTGCTCCTCGGCAGTCTGTAGTAGCGCAACGTCGGTTGGCCGGCACTTCCCCCAGATACTCGGCGAGTTTGTCGTGGCCTCAAGGGCCGACACGGTCGTCATCTTAAGGGTGGACCGGTGCTATGCCAATGGTGGGAAGTGGTACCGCTCAGCTAACTTGCGCAAGGGCGGGACTTAGGTTCCGCCCCGTTGTTTAATTTAGGAGAAATTAATATGTAGGCTGTAGCCGGGGGTACGCACTGCTTTCTCGCCACCCACTTATAGAGTTCCAATTCTAATTCGATCAATAAATTTGTCTGTGACCTTTTAAATCGCAATTCAGTTGTCTGAGTGTTTATTGGGGAGAAAAGGGGGGGCTAGGGGGTGAACGGCAGAGGTCGTTAATAAAATCAATGGACGGCTTAAAGAATTCGAGGGACGAATAGGCCCGAGAATAAATAAGCGTCCTGGGTTTTTTAAAAGAAGGAAGCCTGGGACAGGGAATGGGAGAAAGGGGGAGGGGGGGGGAGGGGGGGGGGGATAGAGCAGGTAGCATAGCAGCATCCTATAGGAAAAAGGGGAGGAGAGTTACCTGGGAGGTACAAAAGACCAGGAATGCCAGGCAGGCTCCCTCTTTTCATGCTGATCAAGGATCCAAGAAGGCACCCACCCTCCCGCCCAGTTGGTAGGGCAATTGGCCCTGGTGATTAGGAATTAAGATTTGTTTGTTATTTTCGGTGGTGGCACCGGTAGGCCAGTCCAGAATTTGCATTATCGCCAGGGCAAAGGTGAGGTAACTGGAATTTGAAATTAAGTTTACGTCCGGTGGAGGCACCGTCAGGCCAATTCGGTCTTTAATTATGGCCTGGCAAAAGAGGTCCAGCAGGCGCGGCAAGCAGTGCTCCTCGGCAGTCTGTAGTAGCGCAACGTCGGTTGGCCGGCACTTCCCCCAGATACTCGGCGAGTTTGTCGTGGCCTCAAGGGCCGACACGGTCGTCATCTTAAGGGTGGACCGGTGCTATGCCAATGGTGGGAAGTGGTACCGCTCAGCTAACTTGCGCAAGGGCGGGACTTAGGTTCCGCCCCGTTGTTTAATTTAGGAGAAATTAATATGTAGGCTGTAGCTGGGGGTACGCACTGCTTTCTCGCCACCCACTTATAGAGTTCCAATTCTAATTCGATCAATAAATTTGGCTGTGACCTTTTAAATCGCAATTCAGTTGTCTGAGTGTTTATTGGGGAGAAAAGGAAAAGGGGGTAGGGGGTGAACGGCGAGGTCGTTAATAAAATCAATGGACGGCTTAACACAGCATACAGTACATAGCCCCCCTCCCCCATATTACACCCAGTATCTTACATTACACACAGCACACACAGATCCCCTCCCCCATATTACATTATACACAGCATACAGTACATAGCACTCCTCCCCCATATTACACCCAGTATCTTACATTACACACAGCACACACAGATCCCCTCCATCATATTACATTACACACCGCATACACAGATCCCCTCCCCCATATTACATTATACACAGCATACAGTACATAGACCCCCTACCCTATATTACACCCAGTATCTTACATTACACACAGCTCACACAAATCCCCTCCCCCATATTACATTATACACGGCATACAGTATATAGCCCCCCTCCCCCATATTACAACCAGTATCTTACATTACACACAGCATACACACATCCCCTCCCCCATATTACATTATACACAGCATACAGTACATAGCCCCCCTCCCCAATATTACACCCAGTACATTATATTACACACAGCACACACAGATTCCCTCCCCCATATTACATTATACACAGCATACAGTACATAGCCCCCCTCCCCCATATTACACCCAGTACATTACATTACACAGCATACACAGATCCCCTCCCCCATATTACATTATACACAGCATACAGTACATAGCCCCCCTACCCCATATTACACCCAGTATCTTACATTACACACAGCATACAGATCCCCTCCCCCATATTACATTATACACAGCATACAGTACATAGCCCCCCTCCCCCATATTACACCCAGTATCTTACATTACACACAGCATACAGATCCCCTCCCCCATATTACATTATACACAGCATACAGTACATAGCCCCCCTCCCCCATATTACACCCAGTATCTTACATTACACACAGCATACACAGATCCCCTCCCTCATATTACATTATACACGGCATACAGTACATAGCCCCCCTCCCCCATATTACACCCAGTATCCTACATTACACACAGCATACACAGCCCCCCCATATTACATTATACACAGCATACAGTACATAGCCCCTCTCCCCCATATTACAACCAGTATCTTACATTACACACAGCATACACATATCCCCTCCCCCATATTACATTATACACAGCATATAGTACATAGCCCCCCTCCCCCATATTACACCCAGTATCTTACATTACACACAGCATACACACATCCCCTCCCCCATATTACATTATACACAGCATACAGTACATAGCCCCCGTCCCCCATATTAAACCCAGTACATTACATTACACACAACATACACAGATCCCCTCCCCCCCCACATTACATTATATACAGCATAAAGTATATAGCCCCCCTCCCCAGAGCCGGCCATAGGTATAGGCAAACTAGCCAATTGCCTAGGGCATTTGATATGCCTAGGGGCATCAGCAGCTTCTGCTGATTAAAATGATATGCGGCATGCCTATATTCTGTGTGTAGTATTTCTTATGCAGATACAGCCACAGTCTCACACAGTATATAGGCATGCTGCATATAATTTTAATCAGCAGAAGCTGCTTGTGCATCCTAGCCACATAGCAATGCAAATAAGATGCATTTTCATAAAAAAAGGTGCCCGACGTTAGCATTGAGGCAAGATTTATGAGGACACATCTGTATCCAAGCAGAGGCAGAGGTCACAGTGTTAGTGGCAGTGTGAGTGTTGTGTGCATGTGAGTGGGTTGGTTGTGCAGTAGTGTTCAGAATATGTGTAAGGAGCATTATGTGTGTCATGTAAAAATGCATTAATAATGTGCAACATATGTGTAAGGGGCACTATGTGTGTCATTATGTGTATAAGGGTATTAATAATGTGCGGCATATGTGTAACCGGGTACTACTGTATGTGTGTCATTATGTGTATAGGGGCACTAATAATGTGCAGCAAATGTGTAGGGGGCACTATGTGTGTCATTATGTGTATAAGGGCATTAATAATGTGCGGCTTATGTGTAAGAGACATTGGGGTAAATTTACTAAGATGGGAGTTCTATTTAAGATGGGATGTTGCCCATAGCAACCAATCAGATTCCAGGTACTATCATCTAGAAGGTGCTAGATAAATGAGAAGTAGAATCTGATTGCATACCCTCCAACTGTACCTTTTTAATAGGTACAGTACCTTTTTTTCATGGTCTGTACCGATTTTTGCCTCTCCAAACTTCTATTGAAAGTATAGGAAAAGGGGCGTGGCCACGCCCCATTTACACGCGGCCACGTCCCTTTTTCGGATTTGTACCGATTTTTCTGTGTAAAATGTTGGAGGGTATGTGATTGGTTGCTATGGGCAACATCCCATCTTAAATAGAACTCCCATCTTAGTAAATTTACCCCCTTATGTGTAAAAGGGCATTAATAAAGGCCGTCATAATGTGTAAGGCGCACTATGTTTATAAGGACATTAATAATGTGTCTCATATGTAAGGGGCATTACTAATGTGTGGCATTATGTGTATAAGGTGCTCTACTATGTGGCGTTGCATATAGAAAGGGCACTACTGTGTCATCTAATGTGAATAAAGAGCAATAAGATGTGGTGTAGTGTGAAAGCACCAGTCAAAATTTTGCCTAGGGCATCATATTGGTTAGGGCCGGCTCTGCCCCTCCCCCATATTACACCCAGTACATTACATTACACACAGCATACACAGATCCCCTCCCCATATTACATTATACAGAGCATACAGTACATAGCCCCCCTTCCCCATAGTACACCCAGTACATTACACACAGCATACACACATCCCCTCCCCCACATGACATTATACACAGCATACTGTACATAGCCCCCCTCCCCATATTACACCCAGTATCTTACATTACACACAGCACACACAGAAACCCTCCCCCACATTACATTATACACAGCATACAGTTTATAGCTCCCTCCCCCATATCACACCCAGTATATTACATAACACACAGCACACACACATCCCCTCCCCACATTACATTATACACAGCATATAGTACATAGCCCCCTCTCCCATATTACATTATACACAGCATATAGTACATAGCCCCCCTCCCCCATATTACACCCAGTATCTTACATTACACACAGCACACACAGATCCCCTCCCCCATGTTACATTATACACAGCATACAGTACATAGCCCCCTCCCCCATATTACACCCAGTATCTTACATTACACACAGCACACACAGATCCCCTCCCCCATATTACATTATACACAGCATGCAGTACATAGCCCCCTCCCCCATATTACACCCAGTATCTTACATTACACACAGCACACACAGATCCCCTCCCCCATATTACATTATACACAGCATGCAGTACATAGCCCCCTCCCTCATATTACACCCAGTACATTACATTACACACAGCATACACAGATCCCCTCCCCCATATTACATTATACACAGCATACAGTACATAGCCCCCCGCCCCATATTACACCCAGTACATTACATTAAACACAGCATACACAGATCCCCTCCCCCATATTACATTATACACAGCATACAGTACATAGCCCCCCTCCCCAATATTACACCCAGTACATTACATTACACACAGCATACACAGATCCCCTCCCCCCACATTACATTATATACAGCATACAGTATATAGCCCCCCTCCCCCATATTACACCCAGTGTCTTACATTACACACAGCATACACAGATCCCCTCCCCCATATTACATTATACACAGCATACAGTATATAGCCCCCCTCCCCCATATTACACCCAGTATATTACATTACACACAGCACACACAGATCCCCTCCCCCCACATTACATTATATACAGCATACAGTATATAGCCCCCCTCCCCCATATTACACCCAGTACATTACATTAAACACAGCGCACACAGATCCCCTCCCCCATATTACATTATACACAGCATATAGTACATAGCCCCCTCCCCCATATTACACACAGTACATTACATTAAACACAGCATACACAGATCCCCTCCCCCATATTACATTATACACAGCATACAGTACATAGCCCCCTCCCCCATATTACACCCAGTATCTTACATTACACACAGCACACACAGATCCCCTCCCCCATATTACATTATGCACAGCATACAGTACATAGCCCCCCTACCCCATATTACACCCAGTATCTTACATTAAACACAGCATACACAGATCCCCTCCCCCATATTACATTATACACAGTATATGGGTGGTCATTCCGAGTTGCTCGCTATTTTTTTTGTTTGCACAAGGTATACGCAAAATTGCGAACACGTTGCACAATAGCGAATACACGCCCCCAACGTATTTTTGCTATTTCGTACAGAGTATTACACAAAGTAGGCGTATGCCAAATGACATCGCACTAATGCGATCCCATCGCATTACAACATACCCCATCGTAAAAAATCCAAACTTCTTATAGATTTACACATTCTTCTTAAAATTGCACACGCTTTTTCTAAAAAACGCACAGCAATGGGGGGTTTTTAAAGTTAAATTA
Organism: Pseudophryne corroboree; assembly: GCF_028390025.1. Classification (NCBI taxonomy): domain Eukaryota; kingdom Metazoa; phylum Chordata; class Amphibia; order Anura; family Myobatrachidae; genus Pseudophryne; species Pseudophryne corroboree. Next base: position 67,898,837 of record NC_086447.1, read on the forward strand.
CACCTTTCAGTTCAAACTCCACAAGCCTTCCTCAATTACGATTCCAATTAGTGTAATGAATGATAATGGTCATGACCAATTAAGTCTTCAAAGAATACCTGCAGAACACTTTGTAGGCATAATTGGCCATCAACATTATTAAAAAATAAAAAAAAAGAAATAGATGTGGTAAATGTGCCTGGTCTAATGCTAATTTGCTTCTTTTTGTGTAGAGGTGTAGTGTGTGAATAAATGTGTTTACATGTTTTTCTAAACAATAAGCTCCTAACTGTCATAAATTGGTATTTGTTTGTTTGTGTACTTAAAACAACTATTCTTAAGTAAGATGTGTGAACTATTTTAGGTCACCAATTTCTGCACGCCAATCTGCTGTTCCTTTATAGCATTAATAAACACAACACCCACTTAACTTCAACAACAATTTTTGGTTTTATTCAAATTTTGTAACTTGACTTCCGGTGGGCGGGACACTTAGAGTGGCCGTATTTTATATACGCTCCGGACCCTGGTTATTAAACTAGCCTGGAAATTGGATTTATCACATTCTAACAATCCTTTGCCGCTGGATAAGGTATCGCTGAAGCCTTCCTAAGACTTTTGATCCTGGTCTGGGGTCTGGACAGTTTCGATTTCCACCGGAGTCAAGCCTGCAATGGTACGGCGTTTATGACCGCCCTCGTCCATCTTGGGCGCGAACACCTTGGAAAGCTTGTTAAACTTTCCTGTTATAAGTAAACGACTTGCTTTCCTACGGGACTCTTCTATTAGACTGGTTCCCTGTTTCCTCAATCCCTTTCCTGGACTTTATGTGTGTATACATACCTATTCCTCCTGTACCGCGGGATCTGGCGTGCCTAGCTGCCTGTACTCAAGCTTAAAACCCGCAGCGGATCTCAAAGCTTTGCCTGAGGCTGCCTGCATCCTTTTTCCCCTGCCACAGCTCTGCATGAGATGCTTGCTGGTAGTGCCGTGACTGGGTGCTGCCTTCTTCCCCCCTGACGGAGTATCCCGGACCCTAAGGGATCTACCAACGGTCGACTTGCCGGGATTCCCACTGGTGTCCTCTACTGCCTGGAGGCACTCTTTGGACCCACCTGGGATCGCTAGCTGCTCGGGGGATCGCTTGGATCTGCCTGGGCAGTGTCCCCCGCTTCCTCCCTGCATAACTCCGGCTGCAACTTAACGAGGACTGTCTCTACGGCTTGTCTCTGCCCGGTATTCCCTTTCTCCTGCTGGAGCTATCTCCATGCTGCTGGCACGTGAAGTACCTGCCTGAAACTGCCTGGTGCGCTAACTGCGGCTGCTGGCCTTGTGCCTTTCGTTGGTGTTATCTGTTGGCTCTGCACTCTGGTAATTGTTGCGGTGCTGCTTACCTCTGTCACCACCCTCGGAATCTTCATCCCCAGGTGTCATCTCGTGGATCCATGTTGGTGCATATTGGTGTCTGATTGCCCTGCTCTCGTCCTGACTGATCTGGTGTGCACCCTCTTACTTTGGACCTGGTCTGGGACCCTGCTAATTGGACTCCATAACTCTGGAAAGTGAACTTGGTCCCGGTGGGTGTTCCTGCCGAATGACAGGTCTGGACTTATTTGACTTTCAATCAGCGCTACATCCTCTGGGACTACTTGGCTGGCTGAGTAGTGCTCCTTTTGTTTTATACTGATTCATATCGTATTTTGCTTTTTTTTCTTCCCCCTCCTTCTCTCCCCTGGGATTCTTTCCTTCTCCTCCTACTGTCTACACTAGCTACAACTACTTTCTTACATCCCCACTCTTTCTCAGTTCCCCAGTGCTAATTTTCTGCTGTTCTTTACTTCTCTCTCTCTTTCTCTCTCTCTCTCTCTCTCTCTCTTAGTGTAGCAACAACTGTCCCACATCCAATTTGAGGCAACTTAATATTGTGGTTTGTTTCTTTTTTGTTAATATTATTCTTTTATTTTTTATTTTACTAAACATGTTCCCTTCTTGTGGGGATTGTTGGGGGCTCACAGCTCTCTAGGTTACTTGACTTACTGAGCTATTTTACAGTCTAACTCTGGTGAATAACCTGCAAATTTTGGTGTTATTATACAGTTATATCTGTGAAAATGTCTACATGTGGGATTCCTCATTTGGAGACGTGTGCTCCAACACCGTCTCTCCATTCTGTCTCCTCAGAGGTGGGAGTCATATCTTTATTGTATGACACAAATGCTCCCGCTGCTCAGCTGGCGACAGAATTGTCAAATATCTTGATACCCTTCATTGAGAACAAATTTCACTGTATGATGTCTCTCTTTGACCGCAACCTGGCTCATTTTGATGACCAATCTCCTTGTTTGCCTACTTCAATACAGTCACAAATGGACTCTGAGATTGGTGGTCCATCTAATAATAGCCTTAAAACTGAGTTCACTGCTTCAATGTCCACATATATGTCTGAGGCTGAAGCCCCTATTTCTGTCCCGACAACTTATTGCTGTACTAAATTTGTCAGTTTTGCTTCAATCCCTGATTCTCATCCTTCTGAAAAACAAGATTTGCACATTGAATTGGGCACATCATTATCACCCATTGCCCATTTTTCACTCCACATGAAGGCACTAGGTAGGAACATGCCCCGTTTCATTGACCAGCACATGTTTCTTTCTCCCTCACCCACTGAGTTGATGTATTGGCAATGCATGTCGGAAAGGAAAGACCAATCCTTACAACGTATACCTTATGTCTCTTTGGTGGCCTCCTTGGTTTCATTACATGAGTGCTGACCTTTTGCCTTACTCTCGGATTTTGGTGCCTAGCTACACTAGACCTTTTCCATGATTTACGAATTTTGTGTAATATCCCACTTGCCCTTATCTTGACAATTAAGATATATGTTTCTTTTTTTTTTGTGACACCAGTTAATCCCACATTCTTTAGAGCTAATATAGTTCACCTGCATACACACACACACACACACACACACACACACACACACACACACACACACACACACACACACACACATCTACACCTTTTCCCATATTTTCTAATTTCATGTTTTTGTTTTGTTTTTTCAACCTGTGCTGCCTAACCAGTTTGACTCGCCTATTTTATACAATCTCACAAATATACGTTGTTTTCGTAATGGTATTACAGTAGCACAGTAAGCATTAATATTTAATATTATCAGACCGATCAGGTTTTCTCCTAGTCAACCTAATGTGTGTATCACTATATTGCTCTGACATTGCAACCCTTTTGCCATAAAATGCACTAATGTAACCTGATTCGGTTGCCTGTTTAACACATCTTAAATTTACATCTCCTTTAAACCACCGGACGCACTCTATGTCTTTCCGTTATTTAGTGCATTGCAAAGGAATATAGCTTACATGTAAGGGTCTGGTGGGCTCTTTTAAGCTCCGCCGCCTTTGCTTCATGGTTCTTGTATGCAACCATACTAACCCCCTTCCTGTTTGATTGATAGGCGTTAGCAATTGGCTGGCTATATGTAACACAAAGTTTAGGGTAATTTCCCTTTTTTTTTTTCAGGGAAGTAGACTGCTGACCAGCAGCTGCTTCCCAGTTTGTTTGGTTTGGAAAATGTAGAAATAGTAGTGGTGAAGCTGAGCATCAGGCGAAGTTATTTTAATGGGTATTTGGTATATTTTTCATGTTGATTTTGTTTTTTCTTGTTCTGCTTTTTCATACCATCCTTCTGATAAGCTTGTAACAACATTGTCTCTGGGATTAATGTATATATATCACTATGTTACAAGAGTTGTACTGTACCTAATGTATCTAATATCTGTAAGTGATGCTTGTGCTTCAATAAAAAGAGTTTTAAAAAAAAAATTGTCACTTTTTTTGCGGAAAAAAACTAGAAAAAAAAATTAACATTTTTACAATTAGAAAAATTGCTAATTTTTCCAGGTCCGCAAGCACAACCCTCAAGTTGCCTTTAAGGCTTGCCACAATCCCTGGCAAAGTGGTGTGATCTCCAACTGCAACATCTGAAATGAAGAGGCAAAAAAACATTACTAACTTACTCACATTACCTATTATACAAGCAAGGCACAAAGCACACTTTAATGGCAAAGTGACTACATCATGGATGTTTGAATGATAAAACAGTAGCATACCAACACACAAGCATGGTCAGCAAAGTTTTTCCCTGCAAAATAAAGTGTTAAAAGTGTACCACGCCATGCTGGGATTCATTCACATCTGGAGTGAACCAGACTTGTCTTTTTTGGGGTTGGTCCTGCATCATCACACTGCAAAGCAACATCTTCAGAAGGACAACATATCCTAGCATGCCCACACTCCCTGAAAGCCTGCCTTACTACATAAGGTCAAACAGGTTTGTTTTTTGTAACAACATTTTTGAAGTGTCACTTTAACAACCTATGTCCCCAGACTTGAACTGACACACAGGGATACAGGGGAAAGCACCAGTGGGCCAAATTTCATCCATGTGCAGCCTAAGGATCCAGTTCCAGACTGTGTTCTTGCCTGTTGCATTTTGCTGGGCCTAAACATTGTCGATCCACACCCCTTACATGTGACACTGTATATTTTATGTTTGTTTTTGCAACACACTATTGTTAGGCATTCATTTTCTATTTAGCTTTGGATGGAAGTCTGCCTCTGTAGGTCGACATGTGCTAATTCCAAATGTCACAAGATCAACATGTTATGTATTGATATATGACAAATGTGTAAGTTTATTTTCCCTTCATGCGGCACATGTACTCCAATTGCAATGGGAAATGCTTACGATGTAAGCGGTAGCCAGGCTTAGAACTGTGTCCTAAGCCTGGCTAACAAAGTGAAGCATGCGAGTTGACTGTGCAAATATTGGAATACCCAGGCACAAGTTTAAAAGTCCAACAACATACCAAACTCCCCTCTGGTCTGTTTTGCTGATAAGCTAGCACATATAAACCCTGTTGTCCAGGCAACCCTGTCGACCTAATGAGTGTCGACCTAGAGTGGGCAGCCTAAACATTGCAGACGTAGACACTGTACATCTAATGATCCTCACACAAATGTAAATGCAACATCCATACCATGATGAAGACAAACATTTTACCTTGGTCCAAGATTGGCCCCAGTAAAACACTGCATTTATTTGAATGTGAAGTTAAAGTATGTAACAAATTAAATGTAAATGTGTGTAAACTTACTCTCCTCTGGCACATGTGCACCTCCCTGAAGTTCCTCTGGGGCCTCTACTGCCCATTCAGTGGGTGGGGAAGGAGGCTGGATGGGGGAAGGAGGCTGGATGGGGGAAGGAGTCTGGATTAGGAAAGGAGGATGGATGGGGGAGGTGGTTCCAGAGGGTGGGTCTGATTGAGAGGGGGAGGGTGGCTGAGAGGTGGGTTGTGCCACAGAGGGGGAGGGGGGCTCAGAGGTGGGTTGGGCCACAGAGGGGGAGGGGGGCTGAGAGGTGGGTTGGACCACAGAGGGGGAGGGGGGATGAGAGGTGGGTTGGGCCGCCACAGAGGGGGAGGGGGGCTGAGAGGTGGGTTGGGCAACAGAGGGGGAGGGGGGGCTGAGAGGTGGGTTGGGCCACAGAGGGGGAGGAGGCCGGAGAGGGGGTTTGTGTCAGAGAGGGGGAGGGGGTGGAGAGGGTGTTTGGGCCACAGAAGGGGAGGGGCCTGGAGAGGGGCTTTGTGCCACAGAGGGGGAGGGGGGCGGAGAGGGTGTTTGGGAAAGAGAGGGTGAGGGGGTTAGAGAGGGGGAGGTTGTGGATGAGGAAGGTGAGATATTTTGTTGGGGTTCAGGGACTTGGGGGGAAGGAGTTTGTGCTGGTGATGTGGCTGGCAGGCTTCCTTCCTGAGCTTGCCGTTGTGCTTGCCCTAGAATCACATATGTTAAAATTAGAATTATTTCCAAAAAAATATCCCTCTGCATTTTCAAATTACATTGGTCTGTTCAATTTTAAATACACAGACCAAGTTAGTTATGTGTTCAGCCTACAGCCTGTGTAGCGACTCAGTACAACAATAATCATTTTTTCTTAAGCACTTTACTGCCCAGTCAGTACTGCAAGCCCTAACCACACACACTCTGTAAACTGGTTAAGTGTGGTATGTTGGCGGTACTGTAGTTTAATTATACAGTCTGCTAATAATCTCACTTTACCACATTTTAGCAAAAGTTTGCAGTGTTTACATTTATTTATGTCACTGCTACTAATCTCAGCTAAATACACGTGTCCTCATTTTAATGCGATTAACTTACGGAGTCTGCGGATTTGCTGGCGCAGCTGAGCCAACAACTCCGGCTGTCGTCGGCGGAGGTCGCTCCACCGCCGCTCCAGCTGGATTATGCTGCGCCTTGTCCGGGTCAGCATGCGCAGTATGCGGCGGACTCCGCGTAGGCCTCGCGCTTAACCCGATTAGAGATAAAGGGTCCTGCGCGGCCTACGCGGCGGTGCATCACCGCTGTGAGCACACGCAGCTGCTTGTGTGTAAAGGCAGCTGCGCGCATGGTGCCAATGGCGTTTTCCATACATGGGCAGATATTTATAGTGTGTGGTCGCATTTCATTGGTTGTATTCTCATGGTGTCATCTTTATTTAACTTTATTGATATGTGTACAATATTGTACATGACAGTTGGAATTTCATTAGTTCGCATCAGCGGATATTCACACACACACACGCACACACACACACACACACACACACACACACACACACACACACACACACACACAATTATTATCCACATATTAAAAAATACAAATCCTGCTTCTAAATTGTTACCATTGTAGGTTTGTTGGTTAAAAGCAAAATGTTCTTAACTTGACAATGTTTATATATCTCTCTCTAGATAGTAATATAGATACATACACATACATATACAATAAATATCTTTTAATAAATAAAAAATATATAACTAGATATATATATATATATATATATATTTAAAAAACTTAAAAATCTCTCTCTCTCTCTCTCTATATATATATATATATATATATATATATATTTATGTGTTGAAACATTTTAATATAAAAAATAATAAATATAGGTAGCTAGATATATAGATAGATATATAGATGTATTGAGTTTTTAATGTTAAAAAATATACATCTACATATACAGATATAAGAACATATATATATATATATTTATATATATAGCTCTGTATGTATTGATCTATCTCTCTATCTATCTATCTATCTGTCTATCTATCTATCTTTCTATCTATCTCTATATTGCAATATATATATATATATATATATATATATATATATATAGAGAGAGAGAGAGAGAGAGAATGAAAGACAGAGATATACACACACATATCTAGATAGATCTTTAGGGGATCAGTAAATACACAAATTAGTTAGTAAATCAGTTTACTCAACACATTTTGCTGGACCAATCAGCTACACAAAGTCACAAAGTTGGGTTTTTTTTGGAACAGATGTTGTGGCATTTGTTTGGTAAACAGAGGCACAAACCAAACATACAAAAATAAAAAAGGGTGCTGTTATTGTTGTTTTATAACACAAATACACATCACAAAATAAACAAAAATAAATAAATAAAAACTGCATATAATCTATAAGCCGTCTAATCATTTATTGTGCTTGACATTAACTATAAACTTTAAGCTAGCTTATCAACTAAAAATAAAGACACGGACACAACTGCGTTGGATTAAATGGTCATTTAATTTATTAATTGGAATGACCTCACTCGTAGTGGGTGGCCAGGAAGACGCTACCACAAACCAGCTCTAGTCACGATCTTACAAAATGGCGGCGACTAAACGCCCCAACTGTCATGGGTGCGACTGAAACGCCCCATCTATATATATCAGCATAACCTGTGTTGTGAAGGTCTCACCACCCCTTCCTATAGCAGAGTGAGGATGCTCCCCAAGGAAGCGCCCCTCGCCCCCCCCCCCCACAAGATCAGGACACACTCACCATCCTTCAAAAAGGGGTAAGTGCCCCACAACACCACTTATGCTACAAGTGACCGCTGGCCAGTAGCGCCTTCCCGCCCACTAAGTCTTAAAGAAAGATAATAGTAAGCCAAATTGAAGAGAGCCAAATTAGAGAGCCAAATTAGAGAGCCAATAGGGTGGGTGGGTGGGCTTCCAGCCGACAAGAGGAAGCAAATGTGGAATTTTCTACCCTTGATGCACTAAAACACCTCCCCTACACTCACTCATAGGCTGGCCCTAACCAATTACAACTCACTCAAAACTCTGATCTGCCTAGCAACAAATGACATCTTCAACCAATCACAAAAATGTAAGACTCTTATATAGATTTCGTGCCTAGCCAGGCACTCTCCTCATCTAAGCCGTCCATTCATTTATTGTGCTTGACATTAACTATAAACTTTAAGCTAGCTTATCATCTAAAAATAAAGACACGGACACAACTGCGTTGGATTAAATGGTCATTGAATTTAGTAATTGGAATGACCTCACTCGTAGTGGGTGGCCAGGAAGACGCTACCACTAACCAGCTCTAGTCACAATCTTACAAAATGGTGGTGACTGAATGCCCCAACTGTCATGGGTGCGACTGAAACGCCCCATCTATATATATCAGCATAACCTGTGTTGTGAAGGTCTCACCACCCCTTCCTATAGCAGAGTGAGGATGCTCCCCAAGGAAGCGACCCTCGCCCCCCCACAAGGGCAGGACACACTCACCATCCTTCAAAAAGGGGTAAGTGCCCCACAACACCACTTATGCTACAAGTGACCGCTGGCCAGTAGCGCCTTCCCGCCACTGCCAGTTTCAAACGGAGCCCGCCAACCCAATACGAAATGAAATCCAACCAAACCAAACAAGAACAAAATACCCATCAAAACAACTCCTATCCCTAACTACAAAGATAACAAACTAATCCAGACAAGAAAAGAGAGCCCTCAGAAAAACTCCAATCCCAAGATGGGAGAGATGCACACCATCCTTCCTAAAATAAAAGGGACTCTGGAGCACCAATAGCGGATGTCTAACAGCCAAACCACCAGCAGCCAACACAAACTTCGACACAGCAAAGTTAATCTTCTTTCTAGCCCTGTCAAGCGCTGTGACGTTCCGGGATCCCCTCCAGACAAACCTAGGAATAATGTCAGACCAAACCAAGCATACACCAGGCCAAAGCAAGCTAAGTTCCCCCAAATCCACCTGAATCCGAAGGATAAGATCTATACCCTTAAGGTGACCTACATCGTTGCCACCCAGGTGCAGCAGCAACCATTGGGGACGCCCCCAACGCTGCTCCTGCTGAAACAACAGATCCAAAAGTCCAGACCATCTGAGACCTCTCACACCTAACCATCGCACTCTGCGACCACCTAACAACTCAGACGACCTATCAGCAAGGGGATGACGCTCGGCCCAAAACACGTAAGAATGGCCAACTACCCAAAATTGTTCGGTGGAATCAGTGGACACTGTAAAAGAAAAAAGTAACCTAGCTGTCAGGCAGTGCACATAAAATGGGTAATTAGAACCGTTAGACCGAATCGAAAAGTTAGTAACAAAAAACCCAAGTGAAGGAGAAAACTTAAAAAACCTCCCATGGACCTGGAGTGTCAGCCAATTGTAATTAGGCCCCCTCGGAGGAAAAATGTAAAAAATCCCTTCACACCTCCAATTGTGGAACGCTAACCATTCCAAAATTGGCAGGTAAACAACGTTTTTGGGTTAGCGCAAGTAGCGCAACATTAAACCTTATCCAATCTAATATAAGACTTAAACGCAGCAGACTTCCATCGACCCATTTCCTGAATGGCTGACGGTGGAAGGCCGTGCGCCGCAGCGCAAGTTGCCGCACCGATGCGGAAGGAATGCGTCCCATATTCACCGCTATTAAGCCCCAGGGCAGCCAAACAGTGCTTCAACACAGCGGCAAACTGAAACCGAGTAAAATGCTGCGCGGAAAAGGGACGCCTCAAATGCAGAATCAGTCACCGCCGGCAGAATCGCCATGAGCTCGCGCAACAACTGCGTGTCAATAGGTCTGCGCATATCCGGCTGGGACAGACTTAACCTCGCCCAACCCCTGAGCGCCTTGGATAAAGTAAAAGACCTGGTGGGGTCCGTCCCCTGCTGCAACTGATCTACTCCCCCACATTACATTATACACAGCATACAGTACATAGCCCCCCTCCCCCATATTACACCCAGTATCTTACATTACACACAGCACACACAGATCCCCTCCCCCATATTACATTATACAAAGCATACAGTACATAGATCCCCTCCCCTATATTACACCCAGTATCTTACATTACACACAGCTAACACAGATCCCCTCCCCCATATTACATTATACAAAGCATACAGTACATAGATCCCCTCCCCCATATTACACTATACATAGCATACAGTACATAGCCCACCTCCCCTATATTACACCCAGTATCTTACATTACACACAGCACACACAGATCCCCTCCCCCATATTACATTATACACAGCATACAGTACATAGCCCCCCTCCCCCATATTACACCCAGTGCATTACATTACACACAGCTAACACAGATCCCCTCCCCCATATTACATTATACAAAGCATACAGTACATAGATCCCCTCCCCCATATTACACTATACATAGCATACAGTACATAGCCCCCCTCCACTATATTACACCCAGTATCTTACATTACACACAGCACACATAGATCCCCTCCCTCATATTACATTATACACAGCTAATAGTACATAGCCCCCCTCCCCCTTATTACACCCAGTATATTACATTAAACACAGCACACACTGATCCCCTCCCTCATATTACATTATACACAGCATATAGTACATAGCCCCCTCCCCCATATTACATTATACACAGCATACAGTACATAGCCCCCCTCCCCCATATTACACCCAGTATCCTACATTACACACAGCATACACAGCCCTCCCCATATTACATTATACACAGCATACAGTACATAGCCCCCCTCCCCCATATTACACCCAGTATCTTACATTACACACTGCATACACAGATCTCCTCCCCCATATTACATTATACACAGCATATAGTACATAGCCCCCCTCCCCCATATTACACCCAGTATCTTACATTACACACAGCATGCACAGATCCCCTCCTCTATATTACATTATATAGAGCATACAGTACATAGCCCCCCTCCCCCATATTACACCCAGTACATTACATTAAACACAGCACACACAGATCCCCTCCCCTATATTACATTATACACAGCATACAGTACATAACCCCCCTCACCCATATTACACCCAGTATCTTACATTAAACATCGCTTACACAGATCCCCTCCGCCATATTACATTATACACAGCATACAGTACATATCCCCCCTCCCCCATATTATACCCATGATAAAGATGGAAACCATCTTTGTTCATAGACTCCATATTGCTAAGCTGTTTATAATAGTTTATCAGATCAGAGTTGATATTGGAAAGAACTGCAAGGCGTTGCACTTTGAGTGAACTATATTGAAACCTTCTTATGATCTATTTTTATTACTTTTCTGAGTAAAATATAAATGTCAGCAGCTAGACAAATAGGCTTCACAGGTGTCCAGTAGTTTGCGGTATGGAAGGTGTGAAAACATAACTAGACATTGCATGTTTCACTTTTAGCAAAATTCCCCTAACTAACCCATTTAAAAGCACATACAGTATAAAAAATATAGACGTTGGCAAATATATTACGTATAAGATAGGAGTTTTATTAACCAATAGGATTAAGCTTTGTGTAAGGAAATTACGACACTGTATGCAAATATGTATTCCTTTATAATATGCTGTTTCCAGGAAATAAAAGCTGCTTCTGCTTCTGTTTCTGCTATTTCCTACTTCACTCTCTTTATTGAACTGGTAACTGGCTGCAGCCATGAATGAACCTAATGCTGACCGATTGAGTGTGTGCTTGAGCTTGGATCAGCGAGGGGTGCCCTGTCCTGGGGTTACCTTTTGTTAGGGTCTCCTGCCCTGTGCTGCCACGTCGTCATGGCAACCGGGAGACAAGTGCTAGTGGAGTAACCTGAGCGCAGCTGATACTCCGGTTCGGGTCTTTTGCTGTGCAGTGGTTATAGGCTCTGTGCACGGCAGGGGATCCGGTGCTGGTTTTTGTGCTCACAGTCTGTGAGGTCTGAGTGGGGCGTGGACAGCACCTGCTTTATAAGGCCTCTTTTCAGGGTAAGCAGATGCTGCTGAATCTTTGTTGGTTAGTCAGTTCATGAAAGTTAGCCAGTACTGTGTAGCCTTGTATTTGTTTGTTGCTTACTGCAAATAGGCCTGGGGATTTGGTATTACACTCTGCCAATCCAGACCTAGCAGTAAGACTGGAGTCAGTCGTTTAGCTTGCTGGGGTTCTGTTACTACTCTGTGAACTTAGCAAGTTTGCGGCTGTATTCTAAGACTTGCCTGTCTAATCCTGTCTCACTGTGCTAGGTGTCAGGGGTCAGTTTAGTGGCAGTAAGCTAAAACCTGTGCACTGCAAGTGAGAAATAGGATTGTGGAGACTCTCCTTGTGTCTATCATTCCATCTCTGACCAAGGAGTTTACTGCCACACCCGTTGGTAACCCTTTAGGGCTTTGCTGTTGCCCTTAGCAACAGCATTTCGGGTTCTCTACGTATTAAAACACAACATCTTGCTTTTTCCATCTGTGCAGTTCTAATACAAGGGAGATACCCAGTTCCTTAGCCTCTGGGCTTCTCTGTTCACTTTGTGTGTATTTTGTTACCCTAATACCTTCTGTGTACGTTATGTCATATTCCCCAGTTTGTCTGTGAGTCCATTTGTTTTGCATAACAGTTCAAACACCAGTACATTCCTGCAGACACTGGAGTGCATAACAGTTCTGACACCAGTACTTTCCTGCAGGCACTGGTGTGCATAACATATTCAGCAGCCTAATACTCCTGTTGAAATTTTGTGGGAATATGGAGCATACCCCTCAAAATACGTTGCAACAGGTGGTCGATCAGGTGCAGGTCCTGACTCGACAATTTAATGATTTGTCCATTAAAATGCACACCTCCCAGGCTGCTGGCGGAGCTCCCACAGCAGCAGCACCTGCAGGGGTTAAGGAGCCGAAAGTAAATCTCCCGGATCGTTTTTCTGGAGATCGCTCGCAGTTCTTTTGTTTCAAGGAGAGCTGCAAGCTATACTTCCGGCTTAGGCCTCAGTCTTCTGGGTCGGAGATTCAGCGGGTGGGCATAGTGATTTCCTTGCTACAAGGAGACCCACAGGTCTGGGCATATGGGTTGCAGCCTGACTGTCCGTCGCTTAAAAGTGTTGATGCTTTTTTTACGGCACTGGGCATGTTGTATGATGACCCTGACAAGACGGCCTCAGCCGAGGCTCAGATTTCGATCCTTAAGCAAGGGTGAAGGCCAGTTGAGGTTTACTGTACGGAGTTTCGGAGGTTGGCCCATGATACCCAGTGGAATGACCCAGCCCTGAGACACCAGTACCGAAGAGGTCTTTCTAACCAGATAAAGGACCAACTGGTACAATATCCCTTGCCTGATAGCTTGGATCAGCTCATGCAGTTATCCATCCGGGTGGATAGACGGCTGAGAGAGCGTAGGCTTGAAAGGGAGACTGAGATTTCCTTCCTTTCCAAGAGAACCTCAGACACTGAGGAGCCTATGCAGATTGGGGCTACCCGCCTCTCCTCGCATGAGAAGACGCGGAGGAGACAGCAGGGGTTGTGTTTGTACTGTGGGAATAAAGGTCATGTGGTAGTATCATGCCCAGAAAAGCCGGAAAACTTCAGGGCCTGAGGGTGATGGGAAATATCCTGTCAGGCCAGAAGTCAGAATTTCCCAAGAAGACTTTTATCATTCCGGTGACCTTGAAGATCCTCGGTCAAACTGTCAAGACTGAGGCCTTTGTGGACAGTGGGGCCGACGGGGTTTTTATGGACCGCCAATTCGCCCTGAAACACTCTGTTCCCTTAGTACCCTTGGCATCGGAAATTGAGATTTGTGGGTTAAACGGGGAACCACTATCCCAAGGTAAAATTACCTCTTGCACTAGCCAGATTTCTTTGTTTATTGGAGCCACACACTCTGAAAAATTGTCCTTTTATGTGACTGTCTGTACTTTTGCCCCATTGGTGTTGGGGTTACCCTGGTTAAGGGCCCACAATCCTCAATTTGACTGGGTCTCTGGGGAGATTCTTAGTTGGGGTACTGATTGTTTCAGGAGTTGCTTGAGCCTTCCAGTCAGGCTCTCGCAGCTAAGTTTGCCAGGATTGCCAGGGTGTTATGCAGATTTTGCGGACGTGTTCTCCAAAAAAGTTGCAGAGGTACTACCTCCCCATCGCCCCTATGACTGTGCCATTGATTTGTTGACAAATGCTAAGCTTCCCAAGAGCAGGTTGTACTCCCTGTCACGTCCTGAGACTCAGGCTATGGCAGAGTACATTCAGGAGAACTTGGCTAAGGGATTTATCAGACCTTCACAGTCTCCAGTTGGGTCGGGGTTCTTCTTCGTGGGTAAAAAGGACGGTTCGTTGCGACCCTGCATCGACTTCAGGGAATTGAACCGTATCACGATTAAAAACTCATACCCACTGCCTCTCATTTCGGTCTTGTTTGACCAGCTTCGTACTGCCACCATTTTTTCTAAGATTGACCTACGCGGTGCGTACAATCTAATCCGAATAAGAGAGGGGGATGAATGGAAGACTGCCTTTAATACCCACTCAGGGCATTATGAATATTTGGTGATGCCTTTTGGGCTCTGTAATGCCCCGGCAGTCTTCCAGGATTTCATGAATGATGTGCTCAGGGAATATTTGGATAGATTCTTAGTTGTATACTTAGATGACATCCTAATCTTCTCCCATTCCCTGGAGGAACATCGGAAGCATGTACGCTTAGTCCTCCAGAAACTCAGAGACCACCGGCTTGGGGCGAAGCTGGAGAAGTGCGAATTTGAAGTTCAGCAAATCGCATTTCTAGGATATATTATCTCCCCAGAAGGTTTCCAAATGGAGGGTTCCAAGGTACAGGCAGTCCTGGATTGGGTGCAGCCCACTAGTTTGAAGGCGCTTCAGCGTTTCCTGGGCTTTGCGAATTTTTATAGACGATTTATCGCTGGATTTTCGTCTATAGTGGCGCCCTTGGTGGCACTCACTAAGAAAGGGGCGGATGTTGCTCACTGGTCTTGTGAGGCTAAAGCGGCTTTTGCCCGTCTCAAAAGGGCATTTGTTTCGGCCAAGGTGCTGCGACACCCAGATCCAGAGCGTCCTTTTGTGGTGGAGGTGGATGCCTCTGAGATGGGTATTGGGGCAGTGCTTTCTCAGATGGGAGTGTCTGATAATCGCCTTCATCCCTGTGCTTACTTTTCTCGTAAATTTTCGCCTGCCGAGATGAATTATGACGTGGGTAACCGGGAATTGTTGGCTATTAAGGATGCACTCGAGGAGTGGAGACACTGGCTTGAGGGGGCTAAGTTTGTGGTCTCAATTCTCACTGACCATAAGAATCTGGCATATTTAGAGTCAGCGAAGCGTCTCAATGCCAGGCAGGCACGATGGGCTTTGTTTTTTGCTCGCTTTAATTTTTTGATAACATATCGCCCTGGGTCAAAAAACATCAAGGCTGATGCGCTCTCGCGGAGTTTTGCTCCAATCCAGGAGACCACCGAGGAGCCGTTGCCCATTGTTTCCCCATCATGTATTAAAGTGGGCATTACCCAGGACCTCTTATCATTAGTCCTTAGAGCACAGGAGCAGGCTCCTCCAGACCTTCCGGTAGGTCTTTTGTTTGTGCCTCCTAGGTTAAGACAGCGAGTGTTCCTGGAATTCCATGCCAAGAAGTCGGCAGGTCACCCGGGTATTGCCAGAACTCGGGAGTTGCTATCTAGGGCGGTGTGGTGGCCCTCGGTGGCTAAGGATGTGGATCAGTGGGTTCGGGCATGTGACATCTGTGCCCGAAATAAGACTCCTAGAGGGGTTCCTGTTGGCCCATTACATCCACTCTCTATCCCATCTAAGCCATGGACCCACATTTCAATGGATTTTGTGGTGGACTTGCCCAAATCCTCGGGGATGACAGCCATCTGGGTTGTCGTTGACAGGTTTTCGAAGATGGCGCACTTCGTTCCACTGGTTGGGCTGCCATCAGCCAGACGCCTGTCTGAATTATTTATGCTGCATGTTGTGCGTCTCCACGGGTTGCCACTTGATGTGGTCTCTGACCGCGGATCCCAGTTTGTGGCCAAATTCTGGAGGGCATTTTGTTCCGATCTCCAGATTTCTGTCAGCTTGTCGTCAGGCTACCATCCGCAGTCTAATGGGCAGACTGAAAGGGTGAACCAGTCCTTGGAGCAGTTCCTCAGGTGTTATGTCTCCAAGTGTCAGACTGACTGGGTTGCTCATCTGTCCATGGCGGAGTTTGCCTATAACAACGCGGCTCACTCTGCTACAGGGATCTCTCCCTTCCTTTGTGTGTATGGGCATCATCCTAAGGCCAATTCTTTTGACCCCCTGGACTCCACGCCTGGTGGTTCCTCTGTGGTTTCGGTCCTTAGAGGTATTTGGCGGAAAGTGAAGAAAGCCCTTGTGTCTGTGTCATTAGTGACCAAAAGGGTTTTTGATAAGCGGAAAAGACTCTGCAGCTTCAAATTAGGAGACTTCGTCTGGTTGTCTACCAAGAATTTGAAGTTGAGACAGCCATCTCATAAGTTAGGGCCCCGGTTCATCGGCCCTTATAAGATCACCAGGGTTATCAATCCGGTGGCATTTCAGTTAGATCTGCCCCGTTCTTTGGGTATCAATAAAACATTTCATTGTTCCCTTTTAAAACGGGCGATTAGTAATCCTTCTTCCAGTGGAAGACCTTCCCCTCTTCTGATACGTGGCCAGAGGGAGTTTGTTGTTGAAAGGATTCTTGACTCCAAGGTGGTTCGGGGTCGGCTGTCATTTTTGGTGCACTGGAAGGGGTATGGCCCGGAGGAGCGGTCGTGGGTGCGCAGTTGTGATCTTCATGCCCCCAGACTGATACGCTCTTTCTTCTCGCAGTTCCCCGATAAACCCGGTGGTAGGGGTTCTTTGACCCCTCGTCAGAGGGGGGGTACTGTTAGGGTCTCCTGCCCTGTGCTGCCACGTCGTCATGGCAACCGGGAGACAAGTGCTAGTGGAGTAACCTGAGCGCAGCTGATACTCCGGTTCGGGTCTTTTGCTGTGCAGTGGTTATAGGCTCTGTGCACGGCAGGGGATCCGGTGCTGGTTTTTGTGCTCACAGTCTGTGAGGTCTGAGTGGGGCGTGGACAGCACCTGCTTTATAAGGCCTCTTTTCAGGGTAAGCAGATGCTGCTGAATCTTTGTTGGTTAGTCAGTTCATGAAAGTTAGCCAGTACTGTGTAGCCTTGTATTTGTTTGTTGCTTACTGCAAATAGGCCTGGGGATTTGGTATTACACTCTGCCAATCCAGACCTAGCAGTAAGACTGGAGTCAGTCGTTTAGCTTGCTGGGGTTCTGTTACTACTCTGTGAACTTAGCAAGTTTGCGGCTGTATTCTAAGACTTGCCAGTCTAATCCTGTCTCACTGTGCTAGGTGTCAGGGGTCAGTTTAGTGGCAGTAAGCTAAAACCTGTGCACTGCAAGTGAGAAATAGGATTGTGGAGACTCTCCTTGTGTCTATCATTCCATCTCTGACCAAGGAGTTTACTGCCACACCCGTTGGTAACCCTTTAGGGCTTTGCTGTTGCCCTTAGCAACAGCATTTCGGGTTCTCTACGTATTAAAACACAACATCTTGCTTTTTCCATCTGTGCAGTTCTAATACAAGGGAGATACCCAGTTCCTTAGCCTCTGGGCTTCTCTGTTCACTTTGTGTGTATTTTGTTACCCTAATACCTTCTGTGTACGTTATGTCATATTCCCCAGTTTGTCTGTGAGTCCATTTGTTTTGCATAACAGTTCAAACACCAGTACATTCCTGCAGACACTGGAGTGCATAACAGTTCTGACACCAGTACTTTCCTGCAGGCACTGGTGTGCATAACACCTTTATCAATTTGGAGGTTTCCAGCGAGATCCTCATCACCTGTTGAACAACGGACGGCTGGTTGGATGGTTGGTGGACTGAGACTCACAAAAACCATGCGCATGGTACGTAGAGATATTTTATCTCCAGACTATCATTCCTTTAACTATCCATCTGTTCAGTTGTCAGACAGGGATCGGGGATTGTGCACAACGATCACTCACTAATCAGGTTGATTTTTTTTCATTTTCCTTCTATTCTCTTATATGTGCTTATATGTGTTATAAAGGCGTAAGAATGTATGAATGTGGGAGTAAATGGATTCTGAGTATTTAGAGTGTGTCTGCATATAACCAACTGATGGGTTGTTATACTGGATGTTGCTGCGACCACTGTCTTGTTTTGTCTTATATTGAGAATTAGAACGTAGGTTAAGTTTGTGTTACTGCAGTCTATATGTGTAGGATATTGTAGAAAGACTTTAAAAAAATAAGTCAGAGTTATGAAACAGACATGTCCCCTTTGTAAGTGTGTAGTACTCTTAGTAAAGGCACACCATGATCAGATATTTTATTTACATTGTATTTTTAATCCAGGAAAATCACCCTTATTCTCTGAACCGTGGGAAGAGGGGTTTAACATTTTTGTACCAATAGGTTGTCATTTTATTCTTAAAGTAAGAAATATTGGAAAGGATTGGTCAGATATACTGTCTGAATTGGAAGGTTCAGAACAATATATTGCACACAATATAAGAGTCAAAGTTGTACTCACAGTAAAATATCATTGCATCTGACTTGCATACCTTGTTAGTACCATAAAGCACATCCTGTCGCTTTAAAAATTATAGCGTACAGAGTTAAGAAAAACAAAAACAGGAACGGAAACCGTTTAAAACTTTTTTTTTCTCTCTCTTCCGTGAGCTGTAACCACAGACTGCTGCAAGCAATGAATGCAAGTTAAATGTCCTGTCAGGATTGTGTCTGCATAGCAATCATACACAAGTTAGGGGAGGGACATCCATTTGTTTTAAAAGCAGTAGTATACTCTGCAGAAGAAGGGGTTTGGGAAAATAGAGAAATCCCAGATGATGTGTTCATATTGATGGGATGTCATTTCATTCCAAAGGATAGTGACATAGGTAAAAATTGGTTACAGATCACCTCTGTTTCAGGCAATTATCCTCACAGTTGTATCTCTGAGGAACCGTTAGATCAAGGCTACTGATATTTCCAGGATTTTGAATTCTTACTGGCCATAAGAATGGGAAATACAAATACTTACCCTTCGGATGAAGCACCTCGGAGTGCCATGGACATTATGAAGAATGTACATGGTGAGCAATGCTTGAAGGGTATGAGACGATTGTTTCAATGGGCAAAAGTGACTACTAATGGCACTCTAGACCCGGATAGGTTGAAACAAATTAGAGTAACCTATGGGAGATATGTGAAGGATAATAATCTGGAACAGAGTCTTGATTTGTGAATTAAAACAGGTAAATTACTTCAGTATAAGAAAAAGTTAGAAGAGTTAGGACAAACTCAAGAACAAATGGCTCTAATTAATATGGATGATTTTAAAGATGCAGACATATCTGGACAGGAAACAATAATACGTAAAGGTCTCAAAAAAACCAAAGGGTATCCTTACTGGGCATGTCCAAATTGTGGACATTGTAACCCACCAGATAACACAATATGTCCAGTTTGTCAGACACCCTGGTCTTACAAATGTAAACCCTGTAAAAGCCCAAATGTTAGGAAATCCGTTAAATCTAAAAAGTTAATCAGTAAATGGTTGCCATTACTTAAAAATAACAAACCTACAAAATATACTTGGAGATGCGGATGCCCTAAATTTATACATTGGCATCTGCACCTCCAGCATATACTGAACCCGAGGGACCAGTCCCCTATGGATTGTATCCGGTATGTACACAAGATTCAATCACACCTGCTGTAGCAGCTGCGGATGGTAACGCAGTGCAGGCAGAGCGGTGCAGAACCACAACATTGTACAAGCCATAAACAAATTCAGAACTGTTAACATAACAGTTACAGAACTCCCTGATGTTAAAAAACAATTTATGAAGTTAATTAAACATGTAAAAAAATTAAAAATAATTTAAACCTAGAAATAGAATCCAAAAAGGGTTATTAGTTTTCTGGATCCTGCTTAGTGATGGACAATTGGACTCAGGTGGCATGGAAATGCAAACATAAAACCAGCTGGTGGTAATCTATTCTTTACTCCTTTTTGCCTTCCCATGTGGGCTGGTCTGGTCCGTCATTAGGTAAAACTGGGGTCCAAAAGTCTCAGTTTCAGGCTGCTTTTGTCTCTGAAACTGCATGCTTATCAAATTGTGTAAAGAGATTATACATGAATTGTAGTCAGTGTGTTTGCACTTTTCTGTAATTTTGTGCCACAAAATAGCAAAATATATAGGGGTATATTTACTAAGATTCGTATTGTTTCCGATTTGGAGAGAGAATCATCACGAATGACATCGAAAGTGTAAAACTGCAACTTTTTGAATTGATTACGACTAATTTACTAAGCTGTCGTAATTGTATTTTTAGTGTTGTCCGATGTTGATGTCATTCGTGTTTTTTTGATGTGTAATGCGGCCGATTTTGTTGTTTTGCGGCCGTGTTCTTAGTGTTTTTTTATGACTGCATCACATGTCTGTTACGGCAGTGTTTTTCCGTTTCCGGCCGCGTTTTTTTACTAAGTTTCGTTTTTGTCACTCGTCCGTGATTGGTTGTATTCGTGATGGAGGAGTGTTTGTGCACATTACTATAAAAACGCCCCAAACCGTCCGCACCTCGTGGGTTTAGCTAGTGGAGAGGAGAGAGGAAGGTGTATTAGGAGTTGGTGAGTTTGGAGGAGTTTTTGGTGGATTTGGAGCGGAGTTTTGCGATTGTTGAGTGCTGTACTGTGTGTGTAAGTAGTCTTGTCATACTTGTGTAGTTTTTTCGAAGTTTGTCTACTTTTTTGTCATTGTTTTTTTTTTCAAGTCTATTGTCATTGTTTGTGAGTGTGTGTGTGTTGTGTGTGTGGTGTGTAGTGGTAGTGGAGGAGTGTGTTTTCTGTTTTTTTTTCTCAGTGTTTTGTGTAGTTTGTGGGAATTATGTCTCAGTCAGAGGTCAGTGTGGTGGAGGAGGTTAGTGAGAGGGAGGAGGTGAGTGAGGTGGAGGAGGTTAGTGAGAGGGAGGAGGTGAGTGAGGTGGAGGAGGTTAGTGAGAGGGAGGAGGTTAGTGAGGAGGAGGAGGAGGGGGTGCCTGTTGTAGCGTTCTCCAGTGATAGTGATGGTGCTGTGGCTCCGCAGCCACGCACCACTACCAAGACTGGGCGCAATGTGAAGTTCAGCTATGCTGAAAACATGGCTTTGGTGCGGGAGCTGATGAGGCATCATCGCCAATTGTTTGGGCAGGATGCTGCCAAGGTGTCCTCACGTAGGAAGTTGGTCCTGTGGGGAAAAGTTATTGCTGCAGTCAATAGTGAGGGTGTGGTGAGGCGGACTGAGGACACGTGTAGAAAAAGGTTTTATGACATCAAGCGCCGTGTCAAGGCCAAGATGGCCAAGGAGGCCAAATCAGCCCGCCAAACCGGGGGTGGACACCCTTTCCGTGCCACTTTTCGTGATTGGGAGGAGCCTGTGCGGTCACTTATTCCTGCAGAAGTGGTGTCAGCGACTCATGTCCGGGATTCGGACCGTCCAAGGCAGGATGGTGAGTTTTATTTTACATTTTTTTGGCTCTTGTTATTTTTAAAATGATAATGCTGCTAATTGTTACGGTGTTTGTAAATATGCAAACATTGTGTTGGTAATGTCGTGCAGGCCTGTGCAACCTGTAGCTGTAAATGTGTTTCAAAACTACAAGGCCCATCATGCATTGCCAGAGTTTTGCTATTAGTGAATGTGAAATCTGTTGCAGTGCATGCTGGTATGTGTAGTTATAATACATAATCATAGATTTTGCTTGTCCCTAACTGTTTTTTCAAATGGCCTTTTTTTTTAAAAAACTTATTCAATAAATTGTTGCATTTTTTATTATGGTTTTTATGTTGTTTGTGAGAAATTTTATATTAAAATTATCTGCAATATATTGTGTCAAATTAAGCTATGTTTCTGGATTATTTAGTGCAACATCATCTTAATTTAAGAATACACACCCAATTAATTAATCCAGAATAGCTTAAACATAAAATAGTTAACTTAACATTAGGTGCGAGATGTTTACATTACAATAATGATTTTCAGATAACAATGAGTTTTAAAAGTATGGTCATAATGTTTTGTGCAATTTTTCAACAGTACACCAGAGACGCGCCACAGACAGGCCACAGCCAACTGATGAAGCTGCAGGGAATGCAGGTAAGAAATCAGTGTAGTCACATATTCTGCAAACACATAGAACCACAAAATATTAATGTTGCTATTTTCACATAGGTTCTTCTTCTGCAAGCCGCCCTCCTCTAAGGCGGCCATCACAGGGCTCTGTGACTTTAACTAGGAGGCCCACTAAGACGCGGCGTGTGGAGTCGGAATCTGCGCCTCCTTCTTCACCACCCAGGCGGCGCATCTCGGCAGTCTTGCCCCAGCCACCACAGGCAATTTTGGCTAGTCCCCAAAGTGATGAGCCACGATCACCTCAGCTGTCTGGTGAGTAAAAACTTAAAAGAAATACATTCAAACATTTCGACACAGTACATTTACTATGATGTGAGCTCAATGTGAGATGGCATGTTTCCCGTAGCAACCAATCAGATTCCAGGTATTATCTTCTTGAAGGTGCCAAATAAATGTGAATTAAAGTCTTATTGGTTGCTATGGGCCACATCACATTTTAAATAGAACACCCACCTTACTAAATTGAGCCCACAGACGTGCACAGAAAATGAATAGCGGGTTTCTCACCGGACTTAACCCACCCCCCCCCTTCCACAGCATTATAGTCTTCTCACACCTCCCCTGTCCGGGATGTAGACTGCTTACCTGATGCGCTCCTCTGGTCCGTCCAGGTGAGAAGTCTATATCCAGGACAGGGGAGGTGAGAGAACACTATAATGCTGTGGAGGGGGGGAAGTTCGGTGCGGAACCCGCCAGTCAGTCTCTGCGCACGCCTGTTATGGCACATATGTGTTTGTAAAGGAAAGATTCCTAGTTTTTAAAAAAACACCTCAAATTAAAAATTAAAATAAAAAAAAATAAGTATGGAATGTTTAGGACAAGCAAAGATATTTAATTATAACTAAACAGTGCCTGTTGGCCACCCCATACAGAACCAACCTTCATGGGAGACGATGACCAGCAGGAACCAGACCAACAGGCAACCTATACACTGCAACTTACGGCCGTTGATCCTACCCAGCCAACCCAGCCGCAGGATATGCCCCAAGCCTCCTTAAGTCCACAATTGATACCAACTCCACCCCAGCAACAAATGTCCGCTGACTTTTGGTCCAGTTGGGCAACACAACAGGCCCAAAACACTGCCTGCCTGAACACACACACACAACACCTTGCCAGTCTGCCCCATCATCTTCCGCGCATTAGTCGGAACTCGGGCAGACTGATTGTTCAGGTAGGCAGAATTGCGACATCGATGGAGCAAATCAGGGCGGACAACACGCAAATGCTGGCAAATTTGACGCACATCATCGATGAGCAACAGCGGCATCAACAAGCCCTGATACAAGTGATCCAACACAATCAGGTAGCAAATGAGACTTTGTCTAGGATTGTGGCCAGCCACACTGCCAGTAATAATCAACTGAATGCCAGTATACATAACTTGAGCCAAAGCATCACTCTGATGTCAGCACAACATCTCAGCTCCAGCTCAGGAACGACTACCCCTAGCCAGACCCCAGTTTCCTCCCCTGTTCGACGATCATCCAGAACACGGGCCAGCGACCCTGCTCAAACCTCGGCACCCAGCACACAAAAGAAAAAAAAATTAATCTGACAAGACATTTGTGTAACACAATAAAAATTTAAATATTGTCTTCACCAAAAATCCTGTGTCCGTGTCAAACATTGTAAAACACGCTATGTGTGTATGGTTTAATGGGGTAATGAGTGTCAATGTTTTAATACAAAATTAAAATACAAAATTACACAACAGTATAAAGAACAAACAATACTGTGTTCTAAGACCTACCAGACGCAACACTTAGACATAGACGTGTATGTATTTTTAAACACACCTGTTTCAAAAATTTAGAAAAGGTTGTCTGGGAAATAACAATGACGTCGCCTGTCACAGCCTGGAAGCTGCCAGTAGCCATAAAGTGCTACACAGCCAGGAGTTTGTGCAAGCCTGAGACAGAGCGTGAGCGTGCTGTCTCAGGATATAGTCCCAGTTTGACAAGGTCATACAGACGGCAAGTGTTGGATGTTTTTAGGGGAAACATCTGTATGACCCTATCATCAGACAATGCGTTTAAGTTTAAACGTCCCCTAAACAAACGTGGCTGGCGCAGCCTCCGCGGAACCTGTTCAACCTGCTGACCATGTACACTTACCTGGCCCAGATTTCTTGAAGAGTCATGGAGCACTTTCAGGTATCCCCCAGCAAACAAAAAATCTGTTGCACACACCACAGCAGCCATTTCAGAGTGAGAGATATTTAAAATGTGCCTGGGACCCTTTTATAGGGCCAAACATTCAGGTGTGAGTAATGGATAATTGACTACACATGTAAACACGCTTCTCAAAAGCAGGTCTGGTTTTTTTTAGGACATTTTACGAAATGTATTTTTTCACGGCCGCAAATGCATTTTCACGGTAGACATTACAAATACGAATGGTTAGTAAATGACCGAGATTCATATCTAAACAGCCGCGTTTTGACCGATGGTGTATTCATTCGTATTTTTAAACTTGAACTTCCAAAAAAATACGAATGCACTCATCACTGCCGTGATTTTTGCTTAGTAAATTACCGAGATGACACTTTGAAGAAAAAACGGCATCTCGGTCAAAATCGGGACCTTAGTAAATATACCCCATAGTCTGTAAATTACATTGGTATAAATATGTAATAAATCAGTGGCTACAAATGACTTGTAGACTTCAATGGAAGTGTGTAATATAATGTATTATGTAAGTTCTAATGGTTTATCATTAAACTCCAGCTAACCCCTATTCGGAGTTGGGAGAGTGCTGGCTCACTCTCAGTGTTTTATTTGTGTGTGTAAAATAGTATTCTCTTAATATAAAGTTTTGGATAAGTATAATGAAATGTGTTGTGGCCAAATAAATATTGCCCCAGCCAATAGCAAAGGGCTGTCATAAGACTACAAATATGACATGTATTTGCATTAAACAAATCTCCACA
The DNA here is from genome assembly GCF_028390025.1 of Pseudophryne corroboree. Classification (NCBI taxonomy): domain Eukaryota; kingdom Metazoa; phylum Chordata; class Amphibia; order Anura; family Myobatrachidae; genus Pseudophryne; species Pseudophryne corroboree. The sequence goes on from NC_086447.1 coordinate 67,924,158, forward strand.
GTAAAATTAATATCTCTGTGTCTAAAAGAGTAACAGTTCATAGGTAAATAATTAGGAACATGTTACAGATGTAAGAAAATATTTTCTTTAATGTACAGCTCGTTGCTCTTCCAGTTACAGTGTGTAATGAAATGTCAGAGAATCAGGAAGTGTTTGGGTAACTATTACAAGGGGTGGGGCCAAGTGATGAAGTAAACTAGGTATGAGAAGTGGGCAAAACTGTAGTCATAGTCCATACCCCTAAGATAGAAGTCTGCCCTCATAATACAATTACATTTACATGGTATAAAATCAAGATTGTAACTGTAAACTGTAACAATGCATAAATGATACCTCTGAAAGATGTTAGGTAAACATACATTAACATTGCATCACTGCTGATGCTTGGCATATAACAGTAAAGGAGGGAGGTTTATTTTAGAAATATCTCTATGACGCACCTTACAACAGCTTAAGTCATTTCTAGAATTAATCACCTATTGTACAAAATACATTCCAAGGGCATCACAGAAAACTAGGTTTTATATGATGCCATCAAAAAAACAACAGGTGTAAGGTATTTTTAAATAGAACCCAAATGTCAACCCTTATTGCTATTCATATATAAAAAAGAAATGTAGGGTACATAAAAATAAGCTATAATATGCACAAGACAAAGTACAATTTCTAGGACACTGCATTTCTGCTTATAGTAAGCATATCACTACAAAAAGGAGGAAAATTATTTCAGAAGTTAAACCTCCTCAAACATGTAAACAACTCATATCCTTTTAGGATTAATCACTTATTGCAGAGAGTGGATTGTAGGTGCATCACAGAAACTACAAGTGTTATATGATGCCCTAAAGGGACAAAATGCACAAGGTGCATTACTCATGACACAAGAACAGCTAGATGCTTTTTGTCAGCTAAAAACAGACATAATATCAGCACCAGCATTAGGACTTCCTGATTATGCAAGGCCTTTCAATTTGTTTTGTTGTGAAATTTCAGGCCATGCGCAAGGAATATTAACGCAGGTACATTGTGACAAATAGCGACCCCTAGCGTATTACTCAGTACAGTTAGACCCAGTCATACGGGCAGCACCAACATGTGTCAAGTCAGTAGCAGCAGCAGCGTTATTGTTAGACAAAGCTGCTGATATTGTTCTGGGTCATCCCTTAACTGTACAGGTGCCTCACTCAGTGACTGAAATTCTGAACCAAGCACAGACTAAACATTTATCTGCTGCTAGACTGACCAAATATGAAGTAGCATTGCTTACACCATCCAATGTCATTATCAAACGTTGTACTTCTTTGAACCCAGCTACATTATTGCCGCTGGTTTCAAAAGAGGGGAATGGTGCGAGTGATGATGAAATGACAGGCACAGAAAACCAATCAAATTTTTCATTTCTATACACGATCAAGAACATGATTGTATAGAGTTAATGAATCTTGAAACCGCAAGTACACCAGAAATACAGGAACATCCTCTACTGAATGCAGATTTACATTTATTTGTGGATGGCTCCAGGTACTATGTGGATGGGGAACCGCATACAGGTTTTGCAGTTACCACAGAAACAGACATCTTAATACAGGAACCCTTGCCATCAGGTAGTTCAGCTCAGGAGGCAGAACTTAGGGCACTGATAGCAGCCTGTATTTATGCTGAAGGTCAAACAGTTGACATGTATACAGACTCAAGGTAATGCTTTGGTATTGCCCATGACTATGCGGTTGTCTGGAAGAGCAGAGATTTTATAGGCTCTTCAGAAAAACCAATAAAACATGCAGACTGTATTAGGGCATTATTTGCTACCTTTCAATTGCCAAAGAAATTAGCAGTCATAAAGGTCAAAGCGCACACTAAAGAGGACACTGCAGAGGACAGAGGAAACGCTCTAGCTGATCAGGCTGCAAAAGCTGCAGCAGTCCAGCCTCTGCCAGACACTCAGGTGATGTTAACTGTCACACCAGAGTCATTAGACTTACAGTTATTGTGCAAATTACAAGCACAAGCCTTAGGCAAGGAGAAAAAGATTGTGAAAAATTAGGTGGGCGAATACACGGTGACAGATGGATGGTGGAAAACCGTATCTGTTTACCACGCTCACTTTACCCAGTCTTAGCACAAATATTGCATTAAAAAACTCACCAATCAAGAGATGCAATGGTGAGGATTCTGAACCAGCATTGGGTGGCACCAGGGTTCACACAGGCAGCACAGGCTTATGTTGCAGGGTGTGTAGCTTGTGCTTTATATAACCCAGGAAAGGTTGTGAAGGTACCAGCAAAAAGTACCCCACAAACTTGCTACCCCTTTCAGAGATTACAAATAGACTTTGTCCAGTTACCCAAATGTTCTGGGTATGAAAATGTACTTGTGTGCAAAGACCTATTCTCAAATTGGGTTGAAGCTTGGCCTTGTAGAGCAGCAAACGCCAAAAACAGTTGCAAAGAAGTTAATGCAAGAAGTAATATGTAGATATGGAGTACCTTAAGTTATTGAAAGCAACAGAGGTACCCATTTCACAGAAGAAGTATTAGGCAAAATTATGTCAGATTTAGGTGTTACTCAGGCCTTTTACACTCCCTATAGGCAGAGTAGTAAACATGTAAAAAAACTTAACTATTACCTTAAAACTAAAGCTATAAAAATAAGTTACAGAAACAGGCAAAACATGTCTAGAAGGTTTACCCATTGCTTTGTTCTCACAAATACTTCAAGTGAAAAGCATGGGTTAATACCATATGAAATCTTATTTTGGTATTGTTGCTAGGACAGTATGTTATTTTCCCCAGCAGCTTCTGCATGAGAATGGTGACTTAGCTTATTATGTAATGCGTATACAACAGCAACTAACCAAATTGCATGGCAAAGTTTTTGATTCTATTCCAGACACCAACTGTTCCCAAGACTCACATGAACTAAAGCAAGGTGATTGGGTGATCACTAAGAAATAGAAAGTCTCTTAAACCCAAATTCAAAGGACCGTTTTAAGTTCTGTTGACTACCGCCACTTCAGTCACGTTGAGTGAAAGAAACTCGTAAATAAACGCATCTCATTGCAAGAAAGTGACAAAGGAAGTATTATCCAATTACGATACATAATCAAAATATATAGATACAATTTAATAGGCCCCAGGCCATATAAGGGTCTGGGGGATGTATAATGTGTTACTCAGTTCTTCTTGTTAGCATGGTTATTCTTATATAAACAGTAATGATTGATCCTTACTTATATGAGGAGTCAAGTGATAGTGCAATAATCAGTAACTATGCCAAAAATAACAGAACAAAAAGGAATATATATACACAACTAACTACCCTTACTCCACCTGAAATGTCTACACATAGGATGTCAACAATTACCCAGGTAAAGACATATAGGCATAAAAGATGCTGGTCATTAAATGTAAAACAGGACCAATATAAACAGTTGTCACCAATTGTTTACTGTATCTGCAGGCTAGTATGTCACTTTGCAGACCATGTATGAAGTAAAATGTTGTACTTATTTAATAAATTATACTAGCCCAGAAGATATTATTGATGAAAAGATGAATGAAGTAATACAGTTGAAATATCATTTCGCTACTAATCATAATTATACCAGTGTATTTCCAAATTCTTTCTTTTCTTGGTTTTATAAACACTATACAACCAATTGCTTTTCAGGAATATTATCTATTGTTGCTAAGGGACTTGTTTTGCTATTAATTGCATATTTTAAGGCTTATTATGTGGATACTGACACTAAAATGTTTTTCTACCTAAGGCATTGCTGAAACTGCTAAACCGCAACCAATTTATATGAAACTTATTGGAGGAGCTATAATATACAATTCCACATTCTTCTACTGTGAGACCTGCCATACCAAATACACAGAAGCTTCCAGCTGTCCCTACTGTTATGATGACGTAATCTAATGAACTTTGCTGTCACAATATTGAGTCAAAAAGACTTTCAAGGACTATTGAGCAAGGACTATGGACATTATGATGATTCCATCTTCAGAAGATACCTCTAATTAATGAACTCTTATAATAATTTAAAAGTTAGGGATAAGAGAATAGGGAACATTGATTCTGCATGAGTATAGGGGTGTTGAATGGATTAGCCCATGTCTCGAGTGCCCTTAAGGCACACTTGATGTGAAAGTAGGTGTCCCTATAGAATCAATGGTCAGGTAAAGGAAGGGTAGAATAGAGGTAAAAATTTTAAACAAAGAGGGGAAATTGATAAAGATGGAAACCATCTTTGTTCATAGACTCCATATTGCTAAGCTGTTTATAATTGTTTATCAGATCAGAGTTGATATTGGAAAGAACTGCAAGGCGTTGCACTTTGAGTGAACTATATTGAAACCTTCTTATGATCTATTTTTATTACTTTTCTGAGTAAAATATAAATGTCAGCAGCTAGACATATAGGCTTCACAGGTGTCCAGTAGTTTGCGGTATGGAAGGTGTGAAAACATAACTAGACATAGCATGTCTCACTTTTAGCAAAATTCCCCTAACTAACCCATTTAAAAGCACATACAGTATAAAAATTATAGATGTTGGCAAATATATTACGTATAAGATAGGAGTTTTATTAACCAATAGGATTAAGCTTTGTGTAAGGAAATTACGACACTGTATGCAAATATGTACTCCTTTATAATATGCTGTTTGCAGGAAATAAAAGCTGCTTCTGCTTCTGTTTCTGCTATTTCCTACTTCATTCTCTTTATTGAACTGGTAACTGGCTGCAGCCATGAATGAACCTGATGCTGGCCGATTGAGTGTGTGCTTGAGCTTGGATCAGCGAGGGGTGCCCTGTCCTGGGGTTACCTTTATCACCCACTATCTTACATTACACACAGCATGCACAGATCTCCTCCACCATATTACATTATACACAGCATATAGTACATAGCCCCCCTCCCCCATATTACACCCAGTATCTTACATTACACACAGCATACACAGATCCCCTCCCCCATATTACATTATACACAGGATACAGTACATAGCCCCCTCCCCCATATTACAATATACACAGCATACAGTACCCAGTATCTTACATTACACTCAGCATGCACAGATCCCCTCCCCCATAATACATTATACACAGCATATAGTACATAGCCCCCCTCCCCCATATTACACCCAGTATCTTATATTAAACACAGCTTACACAGATCCCCTCCACCATATTACATTATACACAGCATATAGTACATAGCCCCCTCCCCCATCTTACACCCAGTACATTACATTACACACAGCATACACAGATCCTCTCCCCCACATTACATTATACACAGCATACAGTACATAGCCCCCTCCGCCATATTACACCCAGTACATTACATTACACACAGCATACACAGATCCCCTCCCCCCACATTACATGATACACAGCATACAGTACATAGCCCCCCTCCCCATATTACACCCAGTACATTACATTACACACAGCTAACACAGATCCCCTCCCCCATATTACATTATACACAGCATACAGTACATAGATCCCCTCCCCCATATTACATTATACACAGCATACAGTACATAGCCCCCCTCCCCATATTACACCCAGTATATTACATTACACACAGCATACACAGATCCCCTCCCTCATATTACATTATACACAGCATACAGTACACAGGCGTGCGCAGAGACTGACTGGCGGGTGCCGCTCCGAACTTCGCCCCCTCCACGGCATTATAGTGTTCTCTCACCTCCCCTGTCCTGGATATAGACTGCTCACCTGGTCCGCTCACCTGGGCCGCCCAGGTGAGCAGTTTATATCCAGGACAGGGGAGGTGAGAGAACATTATAATGCCGTGGAGGGGGGGAAGTCCGGAGCGGCACCCGCCAGTCAGTCTCTGCGCACGCCTGTGATACAGTACATAGATCCCCTCCCCCATATTACATTATACACAGTATACATTACATAGCCCTCCTCCCTATATTACACCCAGTATCTTACATTACACACAGCACACACAGATCCCCTCCCCCATATTACATTATACACAGCATACAGTACATAGCCCCCCTCCCCCATATTACACCCAGTACATTACATTACACACAGCATACACAGATCCCCTCCATCATATTACATTATACACAGCATACTGTACATAGCCCCCCTCCCCCATATTACACTATACATAGCATACAGTACATAGCCCCCCTCCCCATATTACACCCAGTACATTACAATACACACAGCATACACAGATCCCCTCCCCCATATTACATTATACACAGCATACAGTACATAGCCCCCTCCCCCATATTACACCCAGTATATTACATTACACACAGCATACACAGATCCCCTCCCTCATATTACATTATACACAGCTAATAGTACATAGCCCCCCCTCCCCCTTATTACACTCAGTATATTACATTAAACACAGCACACACTGATCCCCTCCCTCATATTACATTATACACAGCATATAGTACATAGCCCCCTCCCCCATATTACATTATACACAGCATACAGTACATAGCCCCCCTCCCCCATATTACACCCAGTATCCTACATTACACACAGCATACACAGATCCCCTCCCCCATATTACATTATACACAGCATATAGTACATAGACCCCCTCCCCCATATTACACCCAGTATCTTACATTACACACAGCATACACAGCCCTCCCCATATTACATTATACACAGCATACAGTACATAGCCCCCCTCCCCCATATTACACCCAGTATCTTACATGACACACAGCATACACACATCCCCTCCCCCATATTACATTATACACAGCATATAGTACATAGCCCCCCCTCCCCCATATTACACCCAGTATCTTACATGACACACAGCATACACAGATCCCCTCCCCCATATTACATTATACACAGCATATAGTACATAGCCCCCCCTCCCCCATATTACACCCAGTGTCTTACATTACACACAGCACACACAGATCCCCTCCCATATATTACATTATACACAGCATACAGTACATAGCCCCCCTCCCCCATATTACACCCAGTATCCTACATTACACACAGCATTCACAGATCCCCCCCATATTACATTGGGATCCGGTCTGAAGATCGACAGTGTCTAGGTCGACAATGTTTAGGTCGACCACTATAGGTCGACAGTCACTAGGTCGACATGGATGGAAGGTCGACAGGGTTTCTAGGTCGACATGTGCTAGGTCGACAGGTCTAAAGGTCGACATGAGTTTTTCAAAAATTTTTTCTTTTTTTGAATTTTTTCATACTTAACGATCCACGTGGACTACAATTGGAACGGTAAAGTGTGCCGAGCGAAGTGGTAGTGGAGCGAAGGCACCATGCCCGAAGCATGGCGAGCGAAGCGAGCCATGCGAGGGGACGCGGTGCACTAATTTGGGATCCCGGTCACTCTACGAAGAAAACGACACAAAAAAAAAAATCCTCATGTCGACCTTTAGACCTGTCAACCTAGCACATGTCGACCTAGAAACCCTGTCGACCTACCATCCATGTCGACCTAGTGACTGTCGACCTATAGTGGTCGACCTAAACATTGTCGACCTAGACACTGTCGATTTGATGAACCACACCCATTACATTATACACAGCACACAGTACATAGCCCCCCCATATTACATTATACACAGCATACACAGATCCCCTCCCCCACATTACATTATACACAGCATACAGTACATACCCCCCCTCCCCATATTACACCCAGTACAGTACATTACACACAGCTAACACAGATCCCCTCCCCCATATCACATTATACACAGCATGCAGTACATAGCCCCCCTCCCCATATTACACCCAGTACATTACATTACACACAGCATACACAGTTCCCCTCCCCCATTTTACATTATACACAGCATACAGTACATAGCCCCCCTCCCCCTTATTACATTATACACAGCATACAGTACATTGCCCCCCTCCCCCATATTACACCCAGTACATTACATTACACACAGCATACACACATCCCCTCCCCCACATTACATTATACACAGCATACAGTAAACTACACAGCCCCCCCCCCATATTACACCCAGTACATTACATTACACACAGCATTCACAGTTCCCCTCCCCCATATTACATTATACACAGCATACAGTACATAGACCCCTCCCCCATATTACACCCAGTATCTTACATTACACACAGCATACACACATCCCCTAACCCATATTACATTATACACAGCATACAGTACATAGCCACCCTCCCCCATATTACATTATACCAGGCTTACCTACTTTGCTGCCGGGAGGAGGCAGCGTTGTAGGTGAATGGGGGCATGGCCGGCAGCAGGACGGGTGGTTCGGGGGCGTGGCCGGCAGCAGGATGGTCGGTCCGGGGGTGTTGCATCAGGGTCGCGTCATCGTGACTCCACCCCCCGCTGTGCTGTGCCGAGAAACGAGGCGCTGCATAGCGGGGGGCGGAGCTACGATGACGCGATTTAGCGCGAATCGCGTCATCGGACCCCCTCGGCCCGCCTACTTGTTCACTGCTGCGGGCGGCCGAGGGGGAAAGCGGGATGCTTGCCCACCTTTCCGGGGGGCCGGGAGGGTCACCCGATTTTTCGGGAGCCTTCCGGCCATTCCGGGAGGGTAGGCAAGTATGCATTATACACAGCATACAGTACATAGCCCTCTCCCCCATATTACACCCAGTACATTACATTACACACAGCATACACAGATCCCCTCCCCCATATTACATTATACACAGCATACAGTACATAGCCCCCTCCCCCATATTACACCCAGTATCTTACATTACACACAGCATACACAGATCCCCTCCCCCATATTACATTATACACAGCATATAGTACATAGATCCCCTCCCCCATATTACATTATACACAGCATATAGTACATAGCCCCCTCCCCCATATTACACCCAGTACATTACATTAAACACAGCACACACAGATCCCCTCCCCCATATTACATTATACACAGCATACAGTACATAGCCCCCTCCCCCATATTACACCCAGTATCTTACATTACACACAGCATACACAGATCCCCTCCCCCATATTACATTATACACAGCATATAGTACATAGATCCCCTCCCCCATATTACATTATACATAGCATACAGTACATAGCCCCCTCCCCCATATTACACCCAGTATCTTACATTACACACAGCATACACACATCCCCTCCCCCATATTACATTATACACAGCATACAGTACATAGCCCCCTCCCCCATATTACACCCAGTACATTACATTACACACAGCATACACAGATCCTCTCCACCATATTACATTAACACAGCATACAGTACACTACATAGCCCACCCCTCCCCCATATTAGACCCAGTACCACATTGAACTGCATCATACACACATTACACACAGCCTCCATTCCCCCTCATTACCCCTAGCACTCACCTGTGTATGTTGCTCCTTCTACTAAAGGCTGGGAGCTGACCCCCGACTGTGTGGGAGGCAGCACAGTGCACACACCGCCAGTGAGAGGTGAGGAGCAGGAGAAGGAAGCTGAGGCTGCTGTGATGATCCACGCTACAGCCCTGAGTGTGGTGGGAGGAGCCAGTCACAGGGAAGCAGAAGCAGAGCCCTGCTGCAGTGTGCAGGACACACAACCCTGCGGTGGATGGCCAGGAAGTCTCCCGTGCTGGCCACGCCCCCCCGACGTCTCCGGACTCACTCATGCGCAGTACTTCTATTCAGGCAAGGACCTTTAAAAACCGGGAGGGCTGTCAGGGTTTCCGGGGCAGCGGGAGGCTCATCTGAAAATCGTGAGCGGGAGGGTAGGCAAGCCTGACACAGTGTCTATTTGCTGCTCTGCAAAGCAAAGCAGCGAGTGCAGGAGCCTCCCAACTGACCCTTCCCCCTCCCCCCACCGCGGTACACTGCTGCCCATGGGTGGGACAGCAGGACAGTCCCAAAAAAAGGAACTGTCCCGGGTATACATACACATCACACTTCTTGGTAAGTCTATAGATATATCTGCCGATCAATTGATCTGCAGATATATCTATTAGTGTGTACGCAGCATAACACAGGCCTTAGACTAAGGCGGAAGGGGCAGGTAGCTGATACCACGGAACAAAGCTGCTACCCTAGTGGGGTGTATTGAACCTGAGCAGAAATATTTTAAGTACCTGTTGTTTTGAACTGAACTGTTTGCTTAGGTCCTACATCAGCTGTACAACAGCACCATCTTATGGTCAATGCTACTAACTGCAGAGAGAAATACTCAGGCAGACAATCGTCTGAATAATACAGATTCGTGTTTCTTCTGATTTAAGTCGAAATTGAACTCGAATGACAACGGGCGTGCAAAATTGCAACTTTTTGAATTTGTGTTCGGTAATTTACTAAGCTACCATGTTTCTCAAATTCGCATTTTCCGATGTCGATGCGATTTGTATTGTCAGGCAGTGTTTTACGGGATTGATTAGTAAAACACTGCCGGACATAACACAATGATGCCCCAACCGGATCAGTGCAGGGCTTCATTGTGTATAGGAAAGAGCTAAAAGTATTTAAAAAAAATTGTGTGGGGTCTCCCTCCTAAGCATAACCAGCCTCGGCCTCTTTGAGCCGGTCCTGGTTGTGTAAATATCGGGGAAAAATTGGACATAGGGGTTACCTGTATTATTAAAACCAGCACCAGGCTCCACTAGCCAGGGAGATAATACCACAGCCGGGAGGCACATTTATGTAGGTCCCTGCGGCTGTGGCATTACCCCCCCCCCAACTAGTAACCCCTGGCTGTCCCCAGCACCCCTGTCCGGTAGGTGCCTGGAGGGGGGGACCCCTTGATTTAAGGGGTCCCCTCTCCTCCAGGGAAGCCCGGCCAGACCTGCTTTTTGCTGGCTTGTTCAGATAGTCATGCATGGATCAGTGAGATTCGTGCATGCTTATCTGTGGGAAAGGGTCTGAATGGTTAAAAATGTAAAAAAACAAATTGCGTGGGCTCTCCCCCCTCCTAAGCATAACCAGCCTCGGCCTCTTTGAGCCGGTCCTGGTTGTTTAAATATCGGGGAAAAATTGGACAGGGGTTCCCCAGTATTTAGACAACCAGCACCGGACTCTTGGGCCGGCCCTGGTCCCCCGAATTTTAAAACCAGCACCGGGCTGCACTAGCCAGGGAGATAATGCCACAGCTGGGGGACACATTTATATTGGTCCCTGCGGCCGTCACCCCTGGCCTTAAATCAAGGGGTCCCCCCCCCTCCAGGCCAGTGCCACATTAAGGTTCTCATGGGCCTGGAGCTGAAATTTATGAAGGGCCTATTGCGTGCCGCCGCAGGGGGTGTGACCAGCATTGTGGGTGTGTGACTACATATATAAGGGTGTAGCCAATGATGTGGAGGTGTGGTCTGTGCTCTGGGGTGTGACTAGCGCCATCTGGGGAATAGCTACTCATCTACTTTCAACCACCTCAACCTCCCTCCCCTCTGCTTATATGAAGCACACGTCACCTATTTTATTATTGACCAGTGAATAAGAAATACATAAACCCTCCCACAAACTATGGTTTATTAATAAAATGCAACCATCATCACCAAGAATGAAGAAAGCATGTCAAAGCAAATCCAAATTCAAAGACATATTGCTTTCTTTGATATCAAGGATATTAATTTGACAGACTACCAGACAGAGTACCAGAAACGCAACCGTGAATCAATGTTCTAGAAACTTTGTGGGAAAGAATCAGAAAAAAGAGGCCACATTTGAGGTCTCCATCAGGACAGCGCACCAGCACACACAGCTCTCTCTGTGAAGCAGTTTTTGCCAGAGAAACAGCTTTGGTCAATGGAAAATAAGAATGCAGCAATGTGTGGATGCAGAAGGGTAATACATAGGGGTGTATTCAATTCATGTCGGATCCTATCCGACAGAAAGGATCCAACATGAGTGTATTCAATGCTGACCAAACTCAACAGGTTTGTCCCGTTCCCGAAAATGGCAATCCGCCTTTTTTTAAAGCCGGATTGACATTGTCGGAAACGGGGCTAAAACCTGTCTGGTTTGGCCGCACTTCTGACAATTGCGACAGTTTTCCGACAAGTCGGATTTCCTGACTTGTCGGAAAAAATGGGGCCGCATTGAATAGGTTGGGAACTGCCATCTTTCCAACAAAACGTCAGTTTCCGACAACAATTGAATACACCCCATAGTAAAAGAATGGAGTTAAAATGTACTTAATATAGATAAACATAAATTATAACATCAGTCTCTCGTACACCATATCTCGTACACACATATGCACGTATGTGTGTGTATGTATGTATGTATGTATATACAGGTTGAGTCTCCCTTATCCAAAATGCTTGGGACCAGAGGTATTTTGGCTATGGGATTTTTCCGTATTTTGGAATAATTGCATACCACAATGAGATATCATGGTGATGGGACCTAAATATAAGCACAGAATGCATTTATGTTACATATACACCTTATACACACAGCCTGAAGGTCATTTTAGCCAATATTTTTTTATAACTTTGTGCATTAAACAAAGTGTGTATACATTCACACAATTCATTTATGTTTCATATACACCTTATACACACAGTCTGAAGGTCATTTAATACAATATTATTAATAACTTTGTGTATTAAACAAAGTTTGTGTACATTGAGCCATCAGAAAACAAAGTTTTCACTATCTCACTCTCACTCAAAAAAGTCTGTATTTCGGAATATTCCGTATTTTGGAATATTTGGATATGGGATACTCAACCTGTATATATATATATATATATATATATATATATTTACATA
>NC_086447.1:67941943-68103020 GCF_028390025.1 Pseudophryne corroboree
GATGGGAGGGTTATGGTTAGGGGGGCATTGGGGGTAAGGTAAGTATACTTATCTTGCCTCTGTCAGGATTCCCACCATCAGGATGCCATGGACAGTATTCTGACCGCCAGCATATCAATCTATCTATCTATCTATCTATCTATCTATCTATCTATCTATCTATCTATCTATCTATCTATCTGTCATCTATCTATCTATCTATCTATCTATCTATCTATCTATCTAACTATATCTGTATCTATCTATCTATCTATCTATCTATCTATCTATCTATCTATCTATCTATCTATCTATCTATCTATCTATCTATCTATCTATAGAAAATCGTCCGTCCCCCCATGAAAAATCCCTTGTATTGTGTACCATATAAACACCATATAAAATATAAGAAAAACACCTACAGAATTTCTTTTGGGCTTAGATGAATGTCCTATACCAGTAAATTGAGAAGAGTCCCAGCTCCGATTATTCTATTGCTTTCAGTGAATGGAGACTAATATCATCAACAAAATGGAGCTGCCCATATATTTATATGGGCTACAGGAAAATGCCCACCACTGTTTTCCTTATTACTCTCCCCATTCTGAAGTATAGACTATGGGGAAGTAGAGCTATATGGAAACTTTCCCCACAGGCCCATATTGTAGCACAATGCAGCCGGGGTAGGGACTTGATGCTGCAAGGGACGTACTATGATCGCAGCACTCAGGAGTGTGGTAAGCGCAAAAAAAAATTGGTCCATCGGGGGATTTCTGGGTACTCACAAACCCTCCCTGCGTGCGCCACTGCAAATGAGCACAGATACTCCCCTGCAGAATTGCAGGCAACTGACACTTGGGTCACCTTAGAACTGTAGAGGTGCAGGGAGGGAAGGAGCAGTTTATTGTCGTCCAAGTATCTTAAGGGACTGTGGGGTCTATTCACTAAGCCTTGGAGAGAGATAAAGTACCAGCCAACCAGCTACTGTCATTTTTCAAACACAGCCTGTAGCATGACAGTTAGGAGATACTTTGGGGGTCATTCAGACCTGATCGCTCGCTGGCGTTTTTTTGCAGTGCTGCGATCAGGTCAGAACTGCGATGCATATGCACCGCAATGCACACATACGTCGCACGGGTACAAAGCGGATCGTTGCTGTGCAATGGGTTTTACGAAGAATCAATTTGCACAGCGGATCGCAAGGAGATTGACAGGAAGAAGACGTTTGTGGGTGTCAACTGACCGTTTTCAGGGAGTGGTTGGAAAAACGCAGGCGTGTCCAAGCGTTTGCAGGGCGGGATAAGTCCTGGGCAATTCAGAAACTGCACAAAGTTTTTTTGTAGCGCCCGGCTGCACATGCGTTCGCACACTTGCAAAGCGAAAATACACTCCCCTATGGTTGGCGACTATCTGTTCGCAGCAGTGCGATAAAAAACCTTAGCGAGCGATCATGTCTGAATTAGGCCCTTTATCTCCATCCACTTTATCTCCACCCAAGGCTTAAAGGGAGTACACACGGTAGATATGTGTTCTGAGCGATCTATCAGAGACCGCTCAGCACACATCTCTCCCCCTCTCAGCACTCAGTGCAATGTGTGCTGAGCAGAGGGGCGCTCACTTCACACAGCGGTGGAGTCATAGGCGTGCGCACGGGGGGTGCCTGGTGCGCACAGGCACCCCCTAATGTCCGGCACCCCCCGCACGTTACGCCTGCGCTCCGGTCATAGCAGTGTGTGTGCTACTGCTACTACAGCAGCACACTGATAGCGATGATCGGATATAACCTAGTCCTCCTAGCTCCTGCATCGCTCGCTGGTGCTGCCCTTGCAGCATGCTTTCACCCCCCTCCCGCTGCGCCGCCGCCGGTCACACCACTCACACAGTGACAGCTGACAGCTCCCTGTCAGCTGCACTGAACCTAAACGGCTTCTTCGTGGATGGGTGGGCTGGCCGCACAGCCCAGCCCACCCACCGTCATAATCCGACTGCCTTGCGGTGTGACGTGCTGACGTCACACCGCGCGCCCTCCCCTCTTCTACCTTCCTCCTTTCCCGCTCTGCGCTGTGGGCTGTTTTCCAGGCTCCCGCCCGTGCTCATTTGCAGTGGCATTGGCAGTTAGTATTGTGTGCCTGCCCTGCCCTGCCGTTTCTACCGCTGCAGGAGAGGAGCCGGTGCCTGCTGCCTGAGCCTTCAGAATGTGAGTGATAGACTCACTCAGTCACTGTCTGTGTGCACCAAGGTCCAGGGCAAAGTTCAGGCCAGACAGGGTGTGGGGGTGAGATAAAACTTAGAAAATATAGGGTTTTTATTAATATATATTTCTCTAACGTCCTAAGTGGATGCTGGGGACTCCGTCAGGACCATGGGGTTTAGCGGCTCCGCAGGAGACAGGGCACAATAATAAAAGCTTTAGGATCAGGTGGTGTGCACTGGCTCCTCCCCCTATGACCCTCCTCCAAGCCTCAGTTAGATCTTTGTGCCCGGCCGAGAAGGGTGCAATCTAGGTGGCTCTCCAGAGCTGCTTAGAATAAAAGTTTAATTTAGGTTTTTTATTTTCAGTGAGTCCTGCTGGCAACAGGCTCACTGCTACGAGGGACTTAGGGGAGAGAAGTAAACTCACCTGCGTGCAGGATGGATTTGCTTCTTAGGCTACTGGACACCATTAGCTCCAGAGGGAGTCGGAACACAGGTCTCACCCTGGGGTTCGTCCCGGAGCCGTGCCGCCGACCCCCCTTGCAGATGCCGAAGTTGAAGAGGTCCAGAGGTCCAGAAACAGGCGGCAGAAGACTTTCAGTCTTCATAAGGTAGCGCACAGCACTGCAGCTGTGCGCCATTGTTGTCAGCACACTTCATACCAGCGGTCACTGAGGGTGCAGGGCGCTGGGGGGGGCGCCCTGGGCAGCAATGTATTATACCTTTTTTATGGCTAAAATACATCACATATAGCCCTTGAGGCTATATGGATGTATTTAACCCCTGCCAGATCTCACAAACTCCGGGAGAAGAGCCCGCCGTTTTAGGGGGCGGGGCCTATTCTCCTCAGCACACGGCGCCATTTTCCTGCTCAGCTCTGCTGTGAGGAAGGCTCCCAGGCTCTCCCCTGCACTGCACTACAGAAACAGGGTTAAAACAGAGAGGGGGGGCACTTATTTGGCGATATGATTACATATGTGGAAAACACTTGTATAAGGGGTTGTCCCTGTATAATTATAGCGTTTTTGGTGTGTGCTGGCAAACTCTCCCTCTGTCTCCCCAAAGGGCTAGTGGGGTCCTGTCCTCTATCAGAGCATTCCCTGTGTGTGTGCTGTGTGTCGGTACGTGTGTGTCGACATGTAGGAGGACGATGTTGGTGAGGAGGCGGAGCAAATTGCCTGTATTGGTGATGTCACTCTCTAGGGAGTCGACACCGGAATGGATGGCTTATTTAGGAATTACGTGATAATGTCAACACGATGCAAGGTCGGCTGACGACATGAGACGGCCGACAAACAAATTAGTACCTGTCCAGGCGTCTCAGACACCGTCAGGGGCTTGTAAAAACGCCCATTTATCTCAGTTGGTCGACACAGACACAGACACGGACACTGACTTCAGTGTCGACGGTGAAGAAACAAACGTATTTTCCTTTAGGGCCACACGTTACATGTTAAGGGCAATGAAGGAGGTGTTACATATTTCTGATACTACAAGTACCACAAATAAGGGTATTATGTAGGGTGGGAATAATCTACTTGTAGTTTTTCCTGAATCAGATAAATTAAAGTGTGTGATGATACGTGGGTTTCCTCCGATAGAAAATTATTGGAGGTATACCTTTTCCCGCCAGAAGTGAGGGCGAGTTGGGAAACACACCTTAGGGTGGATAAGGTGCTCACACGCTTATAAAAACAAGTGGCGTTACCGTCTCCAGATACGGCCGCCCTCAAAGAGCCAGCTGATAGGAAGCTGAAAAATATCCTAAAAAGTATATACACACATACTGGTGTTATACTACGACCAGCAATCGCCTCAGCCTGGATGTGCAGCGCTGGGGGGGCTTGGTCGGATTTCCTGACTGAAAATATTGATACCCTTGACAGGAACAATATTTTATTGACTATAGAGCATTTTAAGGATGCATTTCTATATATGCGAGATGCGCAGAGGGATATTTGCATTCTGGCATCAAGAGTAGATGTGATGTCCATATCTGCCAGACGATGTTTATAGACACGACAGTGGTCAGGTGATGCAGATTCCAGACGGCACATGGAAGTATTGCCGTATAAAGGGGCGGTCCATCGGACCTGGTGGCCATGGCAACAGCTGGAAAATCCACTTTTGTTACCCCAAGTCACATCTCAGCAGAAAAGGACACAGTCTTTTCAGTCTCAGTCCTTTCGTACCCATAAAGGCAGGCGGGCAAAAGGCCAGTCAATCTGCCCAGGGTTAGAGGAAAGGGAAGAAGACATCAGCAGGCAGCCCATTCCCAGGAACAGAAGTCCTCCACAGCTTCTGCCAAGTCCGCAGCATGACGCTGGGGCCATACAAGCGGACTCAGGTGCGGTGGGGGGTCATCTCAAGAGTTTCAGCACGCAGTGGGCTCACTCGCAAGTGGACTCCTGGATCCTACACGTAGTATCCCAGGTGTACATTGGAAATTCGAGACGTCTTCCCCTCACAAGTTCCTGAAGTCTGCTTTACCAACGTCTCCCTCCGACAGGGAGGCAGTATTGGGAAAAAAATTCACAGGCTGTATTCCCAGCAGGTGATAATCAAAGTACCCCTCCTACAACAAGGGAAGGGGTATTATTCCACACTATATTGTGGTACTGAAGCCAAACGGCTCGGTGAGATCTAAAAGATTTGAACAATTACATACAAGGGTTCAAATCAAGATGGAGTCACTCAGAGCAGTGATAGCGAACCAGGACGATATGGTGTCACTGGATATCAGGGACGCTTACCTACATGTCCAAATTTTGCCCTTCTCACCAAGGGTATCTCAGGTTCGTGGTACAGAACTGTCACTATCAGTTCAGACGCTGCCGTTTGGATTGTCCACGGCACCCCGGGTCTTTACCATGGTAATGGCCGAAATGATGATTCTTCCTAAAAGAAATATGGACGCTTTCCTGATAAGGGCAAGGTCCAGAGAACAGTTGGCGGTCGGAGTAGCACTATCTCAAGTAGTTCTACGACAGCACGAGTGGATTCTAAATATTCCAAAATCGCAGCTTTTTCCGACGACACGTCTAATGTTCCTAGGAATGATTCTGGACACAGTCCAGAAAAGGATGTTTTCTCCCGGAGAAGAAGACCAGGGAGTTATCCGAGCTAGTCAGGAACCTCCTAAAACCAGGAAAAGTATCAGTGCATCATTGCACAAGGGTCCTGTGAAAAATGGTGGTTTCTTACAAAGCGATCCCATTCGGTAGATTTCACGCAAGAACCTTTCAGTGGAATCTGCTGGGAAAATGGTCCGGATCGCATCTTCAGATGCATCAGCGGATAACCCTGTCTCCAAGGACAAGGGTGTTTTCTTCTGCGGTGGCTGCAGAGTGCTCATCTATGAAAGGGCCGCAGATTCGACATTCAGGACTGGGTCCTGGTGACCACGGATGCCAGCCTGAGTGGCTGGGGAGCAGTCACACAAGGAAAAAATTTCCAGGGAGTGTGATCAAGTCTGGAGACTTCTCTCCACATAAATATACTGGAGCTAAGGGCAATTTACAAGGCTCTAAGCTTAGCAAGACCTCTGCTTCAAGGTCAGCCGGTATTGATCCAGTGGGACAACATCACGGCAGTCGCCCACGTAAACAGACAGGGCGGCACATGAAGCAGGAGGGAAATGGCAGAAACTGCAAGGATTCTTCGCTGGGCGAAAAATCATGTGATAACACTCTCAGCAGTGTTAATTCCGGGAGTGGAAAACTGGGAAGCAAACTTCCTCAGCAGGCATAACCTCCACCCGGGAGAGTGGGGACTTCAGCGGGAAGTCTTCCACATGATTGTAAACCGTTGGGAAAAACCAAAGGTGGACATGATGGCGTCCCGCCTGAACAAAAAACTAGACAAATATTGCGCCAGGTCAAGGGACCCTCAGGCAATAGCGGTGGACGCTCTGGTAACACTGTGGGTGTACCAGTCAGGGTATGTGTTCCCTCCTATGCATCTCATACCAAAAGTACTGAGAATCATAAGAAGGAGATGAGTAAGAACGATACTCGTGGTTCCGGATGGGTCAAGAAGGACTTGGTACCCGGAACTTCAAGAGATGCTCACGGAAGAACCGTGGCCTCTACCTTTAAGAAAGGACCTGCTCCAGCAGGGGCCTTGTCTGTTCCAAGACTTACCGCGGCTGCGTTTGACGGCATGGCAGTTGAACGCCGGATCCTGAAAGGGCATTCCAGATGAAGTCATCCCTACCCTGGTCGAAGCCAGGAAGGATGTAACCGCAAAACATTTTCTACTCAGGAGAGGAGTGACTGCAGCGCAGGAGAACGCACAAGATGGCGGAATTCGGCGGAATGTCCAAGGAGGATCTGGAGATCGTTTGCCAGGGGAAGGGTGTGGATATCCCTTTCAACGCGTCCAGGAGCGTCATGCAGGCTGCGCTCAGGAGCGTGGAGGAGTCTCATCGGGCGGAGGTGGAGAGCACTGACGGCGTCAGCATCGCAGAGGACGGCCCAACAGTGGACCTTCGTAAGGAACCGGTGAGAACCACAAGCCCCGCCCTCTCTCACAGCAGCAATGTTTCCCAGCAATCCCTAGCAGGGCCAGGATCCCAACGTCCCAGGGGGGGCGGCCCGGATACCCTAGCAGATCGGCTAGCGGAATTGGGGGAAAGGGCAACGGAGCAAGAGCGCTTGATCATCATCCAGATGTGGCGTGATGAGCGGGCACCACAGGCCGTGGTACCCCGGGAGCCGTTGTCAGCTGTTGTTCACAGATCAGGACGTATTCAGTTTGCCAAGTTTGCAGACAGTGATGGGGACATTGATGGACATTTGCAAGTTTTTGAAAGGACTTGTAAACTACACGATCTACCCAAGTCAGAGTGGGTGAGACACCTTGTGCCCACTTTGCATGGAGAGGCCTTGGAGGCCTATCGAGGAGTGGCGACGGAGGACTGTGGGAACTACGACGAAGTCGCGAAGGCCCTCCTCCAGCGATTCTTCATCACTCCAGAGTCTTACAGGAAGAAGTTCAGAGACTTGCCCAAGAATCCTAGCAGCACCCATGAGCAGTTCGCCACCCAGCTGCGGCAGTACGTGGTGAAGTGGGTGAAGGATTCGGAAGCCACTACATGGGACGCACTGATCGACCTGATCTGCAGGGAGCAGTTCTACCGCCGGTGCGCCCAAGAAGTGAAGGAGTGGGTGCTAGATCGGGAGCCACCCAGCTTAAAGATGGCTGCCCAATTAGCAGACAAGTATGTGGCAATTCGGCCACGGGGGCAGAAGTGCCCCGCCAGCAGCCAGCTCCAACAGACTGTACCACCAAGGGGACCACCCTCTTCAGCTCATCAACCCCAAAGACAAGCATCTTCCAACCCGGGTGCTCTTGGCCAGCAACCGCACCGCAGCGTCCCTGCAACTGATCAGAGATCATCGGTGCCACGACTGGAGAAGAAGTGCTACGGCTGTGGGAAAATCGGACATCTGAGGATGAACTGTCCTGCATCCCAAGCACCCCAGACTCGTGCCCCAAATCCGAGTGCTGGAGCCCGGATCGCTTGTTTGACGAGAGGAGATGAGCCTACAGAGACTGTTCCCACTCCAGTCAGTCCGATGGAGTGTGGCGAGAGACAGGTGCACTCTGTGGAGAGAATCACCTGCATGGCCAAACAGCCCCTACACAACATGTGGAGGCACCTGCAGCCAGTCCACGTGGGACCTCTGCAGGGAGAAGGCCTAAGAGACTCTGGGGCCTCAATCACTGTGGTGAGCCCCCACCTTATAGATCCTGCTGCAGTATTGCAGGGTCGCACTGCCACAGTCACCCTGGCAGAAGGAACAGAAAAAGCGGTTCCCATGGCAAGAGTCTACCTGGACTGGGGAGCTGGACCAGAGTTGCGAGAAGTTGCCGTCATGGATGGTCTCCCAACTGATGTGGTCCTAGGAAATGATCTGGGTGGTGGGATCGTCACTACGTTTGTTGGCGCCATTCCCCGGAGTCAAGTTCCAAAACCACCGTTGACATCAGCTACTCCAGCACAGCCCAGCCCAGAGAAAAAGACTACAGCTGCTAGACAACTGCCAGCACAGCCAACCACAGCATCAACCAGCCCAGAGGAAAAGATCACAGCGGCTAGAACAGTACATCGACCCCGCATGCCTTTTGCCTCTGGTATGCCTACGTCCCCTAGCAACGCAGAGGATGTCGGTTCCAGCTCGTGTGATCCTGTGGGGGTGCCTAATGATGCTCCTGACCCAAGTGGTTTGCCAACTCCGGCGGTGAGTATGAGAAACCACACTGATTTTTCCATGACTGGCCCCTACCAGACTGACCCTAATAGTCCCCACCTAGATCCCCCTGTAGAGTTTCCCAATTTAGGAGAGATTGAGGGCCACAGGCAGGAGTTTAGGGAGGCTGAACTCTCTGACCCATCCCTGAAAGGCATGAGGCGCCACTCTGGCAGCGGCCTTGACAGGGTTGGGGCAGGAAGTTTGACCTGGCGGGAAGGGTTAAGGTACAGAGTAGCCAGGAAAGTGGGAGGGGATAGACCAGATAGGGAATGTGTCCAACTGGTCCCCTCAGGGAACGTTCCTGCGCAACCGGTGTCGGTTGCCAGCGAAACCCCTTTGGACAGCAACCCGGAGACAGACCGTACCCTGAAGTGCCTGACACAGAGCTTACCCTGGTCTGGAATGTCGGATGACGCCCAGACCAAATGTAAGGCTGGTGCCATGCGTTGGCAGCCGGGGCACTCCAGCGGTTGTGTTGTCTCTGGGCCTCTGCCCATAGGAGAAACCTTGCAGCTAGTTGCTGTGGACATAGCAGGTCCCCTGCCTGTGCGCAGTAGATCGGGGAAGACACGCAGCCTCCCTGTAGTGGATGCCACACAGGATCCAGAGGCTGGTGGTCTGGCCGCCATCACTGTGGCACAGGTAGCGGACGAGGAGGAAGGAGTAGGCCTAGGTGACAGGATAGGTTTCCCGAGTCATAGGTCGACAGAGGAGGATTGGAGGGCAGGTCTGACAGTAAGGGCAGACAGTTGCCAGATAGGTATGACGGAGGTGCAGTGCCTGGGGCACCATGTGGGAGGAGACAGGGGTAGGCCCAACCCAGAGGGGGTGGAGGCAACCAGAGGCTGTCCCCGACCCACATCACCCAGACCGGTACTGACCTTAGAACCTGTAAGGCCCTACGGACATGTTGTCATTGACTTTAGTCCTGTAGTGAACCCCTTGACAGAGGTGGCTAGGAAGGGCATTCCCAAGTCAGTGGACTTTGCACCCGCTTGCGAGTTGGCATTCCAGTCATTGAAGGAGGCTCGGGTACCCGCTCCAGTGCTGATGGCGCACATTCTTGACCAGGACTGTGTGTTACGAACTATTGCGCCACTGCATGGACTGGGAGCTGTACCAAGCCAGAAAGAGCCATATGGGCAGGAGCACCCTGTGGTCTGTTTGAGCAGGAAACTGCTATTGTGCGAGGTGGGGTATGCCACAGTTGGGACACCGTGGGTGGCACTTGTTTGTAACCGGCCCCCCACCGTGGTGACTTACCACCTACCTGTTAGGTGGCTGCAACCTACCTTGGGGGAATTGGACAGACTTTTGTGGTGGAGCCTTGAACTTGGACTTCAGGTGGACTATTTGAACATTGTGCACCCACGAAGAGAGGCCCACTGCACTATGGATGAACTGTCTAGGCCAGAGCCTACACCCCCCAGGTAGCGTCCCCTTCACCCCAACGGACTGCGGGACCAGGACCCAAATCGTTGGGACATGGGTCCCTGGTTGACCCGCTTGAATGGGGGGGGGAGGAATGTGGCCGGAGAGACTAGCCAGCCACACGTGTAATGGCGTCTGCGGCACTGAAGGGGTTAACCCTCGTGCCCAGCGCCATGTTACGGACTGTTTAAAAGTTTGTTTAATTATGTGTTTTACTTTTAACATGTCATATGTAGTGCTCTGTGCACCATTGCAGGAAGACATGTTTAACTGTATCTATTTTATATTCAAGACAGGCTTGGTGTATATTTAAAGGAAAAATGCAGTTACTATAGCTGTCTGAATACGCATCTCTTATCCTCTGGAAATAGGAAGGGGCATGCTAAGGGCCCTGTACTAGCAGTGAGGTGTGAAGGACAATACCTTTTGATGTGTAAGTTCCTTAGAGAGAGATGCTAATCATTGGGTTTATGGGCTTGGATTTGATATACGATCCCTGAATGGAAGTTAAAGGAAGGAAGACCGTTTGTTTGTATTGTAGCCATTCCTGTTGTAATCTTAAACACTGAGATTGCCTGCAGATGGGAATGACCAGACACATTTGTATTTTGAAGATATGTGATAAATTTATCAATAGTGAATGTTAATCTGATACCAAACGTTGTCTGGGTGACAGGAAGGAGGATATTGTTTTATTGCACTTATATCCTTGTAAAATGTAATTTATTGGTATTTTGTAAAATAACATGATTGGTTGGAGAAGACAGGGAGGGCTTACCCCCCTGTGGTACTGTGTGGAAAACTGACATAAATAGGAGACCTGCGTGCCTCCAGAGTTGTAGTTGTACCATCTTTATTCTGCTGAAACATCTAATTGTATGCTGTTGCCCCTAGCAATAGGGAAGGGTTCTCTTTAGAACTATTGAGCAAATAAACATCTTTGCCTCAAGAAGACTGCTTCATCTTGTGACCAACAGGGTTAGGCCAAACCTAGCCCCGTCCTCCGGCTGTCCAGGGAAGTACCTAGCGTCTCCAAGCTCCGCCTTCCGCCAGCTACCGGTAGAGGCCTAGCAAGTGGCTAGTGGGGATTCGTCAGCACCACACAGCTGTGGTAAGGCAGTGCGTCAGCACATACAGAGCAGAACCGTGGTTCCAAACGCCACGGCAGGTTAGGAGTTTGGTGGTGGCAGCAAGAACCCGCCCACAACGCAGTGGGTGGAGTCAGTAACAGGCGGTTACTGACGGTAAGCGGGAATCCCCTATGTGGTCAGGCCTCGTGCGGCTTGACCTTCCATTCTGTGCGCAGTCGACGGGACGCGGCAAGCGGTGAGTGCTTCCGTACGGTACCGTCCTGTCACAACCGCATTTGGCGAAAATATGTTGCGTGGTGTGAGGCCAAGAAGGTCCCTACAGAGGAATTCCAACTGGGTCGTTTCCTACATTTCCTGAAAACAGAAATGTCTATGGGCCTAAAATTAGGGTCCATTAAGGTTCAAATTTCGACCCTGTCAAATTTCTTCCAGAAAGAACTGGCTTCAGTGCCTGAAGTTCAGACGTTTGTAAAAGGGGTACTGCATATACAGCCTCCTTTTGTGCCCCCAGTGGCACCTTGGGATCTCAATGTTGTTTTGAGTTTCCTAAAGTCACATTGGTTTGATCCACTCACCACTGTGGAATTAAAATATTTCACATGGAAGGTGAAGATTCTATTAGCCCTGGCTTCAGCCAGGCGTGTGTCAGAATGGGCGGCTTTATCATATAAAAGCCCTTACTTAATTTTTCATTCTGACAGGGCAGAATTGAGGACTCGTCCTCAATTTCTCCTTAAGGTGTTTTCTGTTTTTCACATGAACCAACCTATTGTGGTACCTGCGGCTACTAGGGACTTGGAGGACTCCAAGTTACTTGACGTTGTCAGGGCCCTGAAAATATATGTTTCCAGGACGACTGGAGTCAGAAAATCTGACTCGCTGTTTAGCCTGTATGCACCCAACAAGATGGGTGTTCCTGCTTCTAAGCAGACGATTGCTCGCTGGATTTGTAGTACAATTCAGCTTGCACATTCTGTGGCAGGCTTGCCACAGCCAAAATCAGTAAAAGCCCATTCCACAAGGAAGTGGGATCATCTTGGGCGGCTGCCCGAGGGGTCTCGGCTTTACAACTTTGCCGAGCTGCTACTTGGTCAGGGGCACACCCTGACTGAGGAGGACCTGGAGTTCTCTCATTCAGTGCTGCAGAGTCATCCGCACTCTCCCGCCCGTTTGGGAGCTTTGGTATAATCCCCATGGTCCTGACGGAGTCCCCAGCATCCACTTAGGACGTTAGAGAAAATAAGAATTTACTTACCGATAATTCTATTTCTCGTAGTCCGTAGTGGATGCTGGGCGCCCATCCCAAGTGCGGATTGTCTGCAATACTTGTACATAGTTATTGTTACAAAAATCGGGTTATTGCTGTAGTGAGCCATCTTTTCAGAGGCTCCTTCGTTGTTATCATACTGTTAACTGGGTTCAGATCACAGGTTGTACGGTGTGATTGGTGTGGCTGGTATGAGTCTTACCCGGGATTCAATATCCTTCCTTATTATGCACGCTCGTCCGGGCACAGTATCCTAACTGAGGCTTGGAGGAGGGTCATAGGGGGAGGAGCCAGTGCACACCACCTGATCCTAAAGCTTTTATTATTGTGCCCTGTCTCCTGCGGAGCCGCTAAACCCCATGGTCCTGACGGAGTCCCCAGCATCCACTACGGACTACGAGAAATAGAATTATCGGTAAGTAAATTCTTATTTATAAATATATCTCATTGCCGTATTCTGCAATATGCACGTCACTCCAGGATTGATAGAAAAAGTTGATGTTTAGTCCATGTTAAATGAGCATCATACTACAAAAGTGCTGAGTGCAGCCTGCTTATAGCTGCACTCAGCACTTTTGTAGTATGATGCTCATTTAACATGGACTAAACATCAACTTTTTTCTACCAATCCTGGAGTGACGTGCATATTGCAGAATATGGCAATGGGGGATTATATTATTTGAGCACGAGCACACAGGTATATGTATGTGTATATCTATATATATATGTATATAATCACTCCCATAAAAGCACAACTTGCTCAGAAAGATAGTTACATAAAGGTAGAGATGAGCGGGTTCGGTTTCTCTGAATCCGAACCCGCACGAACTTCATGTTTTTTTCACGGGTCCGAGCAGACTCGGATCCTCCCGCCTTGCTCGGTTAACCCGAGCGCGCCCGAACGTCATCATGACGCTGTCGGATTCTCGCGAGACTCGGATTCTATATAAGGAGCCGCGCGTCGCCGCCATTTTCACACGTGCATTGAGATTGATAGGGAGAGGACGTGGCTGGCGTCCGCTCCATTTAGATTAGGGTTGAGAGAGAGAGAGAGAGATTGACCTGAGGCTGTGATACTGTAGAAGAGAGTGCAGAGTTTAGTGACTGACGACCACAGTGACCACCAGACAGTGCAGTTGTTTGTTTTATTTAATATATCCGTTCTCTGCCTGAAAAAAACGATACACACAGTGACTCAGTCACATACCATATCTGTGTGCACTGCTCAGCCCAGTGTGCTGCATCAATGTATATATATATCTGACTGTGCTCAGCTCACACAGCTTATAATTGTGGGGGAGACTGGGGAGCACTGCAGTGCCAGTTATAGGTTATAGCAGGAGCCAGGAGTACATAATATTATATTAAAATTAAACAGTGCACACTTTTGCTGCAGGAGTGCCACTGCCAGTGTGACTAGTGACCAGTGACCTGACCACCAGTATATATAATATTAGTAGTATACTATCTCTTTATCAACCAGTCTATATTAGCAGCAGACACAGTACAGTGCGGTAGTTCACGGCTGTGGCTACCTCTGTGTCGGCACTCGGCAGCCCGTCCATAATTGTATATACCACCTAACCGTGGTTTTTTTTTTCTTTCTTTATAGTCATACTAGTTACGAGTATACTATCTCTTTATCAACCAGTCTATATTAGCAGCAGACACAGTACAGTGCGGTAGTTCGCGGCTGTGGCTACCTCTGTGTCGGCACTCGGCAGCCCGTCCATAATTGTATATACCACCTAACCGTGGTTTTTTTTTCTTTCTTTATACATACATACTAGTTACGAGTATACTATCTCTTTATCAACCAGTCTATATTAGCAGCAGACACAGTACAGTGCGGTAGTTCACGGCTGTGGCTACCTCTGTGTCGGCACTCGGCAGCCCGTCCATAATTGTATATACCACCTAACCGTGGTTTTTTTTTCTTTCTTTATACATACATACTAGTTACGAGTATACTATCTCTTTATCAACCAGTCTATATATTAGCAGCAGACACAGTACAGTGCGGTAGTTCACGGCTGTGGCTACCTCTGTGTCGGCACTCGGCAGCCCGTCCATAATTGTATATACCACCTAACCGTGTTTTTTTTTTCTTTCTTTATACATACATACTAGTTACGAGTATACTATCTCTTTATCAACCAGTCTATATATTAGCAGCAGACACAGTACAGTGCGGTAGTTCACGGCTGTGGCTACCTCTGTGTCGGCACTCGGCAGCCCGTCCATAATTGTATATACCACCTAACCGTGGTTTTTTTTTCTTTCTTTATACATACATACTAGTTACGAGTATACTATCTCTTTATCAACCAGTCTATATTAGCAGCAGACACAGTACAGTGCGGTAGTTCACGGCTGTGGCTACCTCTGTGTCGGCACTCGGCAGCCCGTCCATAATTGTATATACCACCTAACCGTGTTTTTTTTTTCTTTCTTTATACATACATACTAGTTACGAGTATACTATCTCTTTATCAACCAGTCTATATATTAGCAGCAGACACAGTACAGTGCGGTAGTTCACGGCTGTGGCTACCTCTGTGTCGGCACTCGGCAGCCCGTCCATAATTGTATATACCACCTAACCGTGTTTTTTTTTTCTTTCTTTATACATACATACTAGTTACGAGTATACTATCTCTTTATCAACCAGTCTATATATTAGCAGCAGACACAGTACAGTGCGGTAGTTCACGGCTGTGGCTACCTCTGTGTCGGCACTCGGCAGCCCGTCCATAATTGTATATACCACCTAACCGTGGTTTTTTTTTCTTTCTTTATACATACATACTAGTTACGAGTATACTATCTCTTTATCAACCAGTCTATATTAGCAGCAGACACAGTAAAGTGCGGTAGTTCACGGCTGTGGCTACCTCTGTGTCGGCACTCGGCAGCCCGTCCATAATTGTATATACCACCTAACCGTGGTTTTTTTTTCTTTCTTTATACATACATACTAGTTACGAGTATACTATCTCTTTATCAACCAGTCTATATTAGCAGCAGACACAGTAAAGTGCGGTAGTTCACAGCTGTGGCTACCTCTGTGTCGGCACTCGGCAGCCCGTCCATAATTGTATATACCACCTAACCGTGTTTTTTTTTTCTTTCTTTATACATACATACTAGTTACGAGTATACTATCTCTTTATCAACCAGTCTATATTAGCAGCAGACACAGTACAGTGCGGTAGTTCACGGCTGTGGCTACCTCTGTGTCGGCACTCGGCAGCCCGTCCATAATTGTATATACCACCTAACCGTGGTTTTTTTTTCTTTCTTTATACATACATACTAGTTACGAGTATACTATCTCTTTATCAACCAGTCTATATATTAGCAGCAGACACAGTACAGTGCGGTAGTTCACGGCTGTGGCTACCTCTGTGTCGGCACTCGGCAGCCCGTCCATAATTGTATATACCACCTAACCGTGGTTTTTTTTCCTTCTTTATACATACATACTACTACGACATCTCTTTATCAACCAGTCTATATTAGCAGCAGACACAGTACAGTACGGTAGTTCACGGCTGTGGCTACCTCTGTGTCTGCACTCGGCAGGCAGTCCGTCCATAATTGTATACCACCTAACCGTGGTTTTTTTTTCTTTCTTCTTTATACATACATAGTTACATAGACATCTCTTTATCAACCAGTCTATATTAGCAGCAGACACAGTACAGTACGGTAGTTCACGGCTGTGGCTACCTCTGTGTCTGCACTCGACAGGCAGTCCGTCCATAATTGTATACCACCTAACCGTGGTTTTTTTTTCTTTCTCCTTTATACATACATAGTTACATAGACATCTCTTTATCAACCAGTCTATATTAGCAGCAGACACAGTACAGTACGGTAGTTCACGGCTGTGGCTACCTCTGTGTCTGCACTCGGCAGGCAGTCCGTCCATAATTGTATACCACCTAACCGTGGTTTTTTTTTCTTTCTTCTTTATACATACATAGTTACATAGACATCTCTTTATCAACCAGTCTATATTAGCAGCAGACACAGTACAGTACGGTAGTTCACGGCTGTGGCTACCTCTGTGTCTGCACTCGGCAGGCAGTCCATAATTGTATACTAGTATCCATCTCCATTGTTTACCTGAGGTGCCTTTTAGTTGTGCCTATTAAAATATGGAGAACAAAAATGTTGAGGTTCCAAAATTAGGGAAAGATCAAGATCCACTTCCACCTCGTGCTGAAGCTGCTGCCACTAGTCATGGCCGAGACGATGAAATGCCAGCAACGTCGTCTGCCAAGGCCGATGCCCAATGTCATAGTACAGAGCATGTCAAATCCAAAACACCAAATATCAGAAAAAAAAGGACTCCAAAACCTAAAATAAAATTGTCGGAGGAGAAGCGTAAACTTGCCAATATGCCATTTACGACACGGAGTGGCAAGGAACGGCTGAGGCCCTGGCCTATGTTCATGGCTAGTGGTTCAGCTTCACATGAGGATGGAAGCACTCAGCCTCTCGCTAGAAAAATGAAAAGACTCAAGCTGGCAAAAGCAGCACAGCAAAGAACTGTGTATTCTTCGAAATCCCAAATCCACAAGGAGAGTCCAATTGTGTCGGTTGCGATGCCTGACCTTCCCAACACTGGACGTGAAGAGCATGCGCCTTCCACCATTTGCACGCCCCCTGCAAGTGCTGGAAGGAGCACCCGCAGTCCAGTTCCTGATAGTCAGATTGAAGATGTCAGTGTTGAAGTACACCAGGATGAGGAGGATATGGGTGTTGCTGGCGCTGGGGAGGAAATTGACCAGGAGGATTCTGATGGTGAGGTGGTTTGTTTAAGTCAGGCACCCGGGGAGACACCTGTTGTCCGTGGGAGGAATATGGCCGTTGACATGCCAGGTGAAAATACCAAAAAAATCAGCTCTTCGGTGTGGAGGTATTTCACCAGAAATGCGGACAACAGGTGTCAAGCCGTGTGTTCCCTTTGTCAAGCTGTAATAAGTAGGGGTAAGGACGTTAACCACCTCGGAACATCCTCCCTTATACGTCACCTGCAGCGCATTCATAATAAGTCAGTGACAAGTTCAAAAACTTTGGGTGACAGCGGAAGCAGTCCACTGACCAGTAAATCCCTTCCTCTTGTAACCAAGCTCACGCAAACCACCCCACCAACTCCCTCAGTGTCAATTTCCTCCTTCCCCAGGAATGCCAATAGTCCTGCAGGCCATGTCACTGGCAATTCTGATGATTCCTCTCCTGCCTGGGATTCCTCCGATGCATCCTTGCGTGTAACGCCTACTGCTGCTGGCGCTGCTGTTGTTGCTGCTGGGAGTCGATGGTCATCCCAGAGGGGAAGTCGTAAGCCCACTTGTACTACTTCCAGTAAGCAATTGACTGTTCAACAGTCCTTTGCGAGGAAGATGAAATATCACAGCAGTCATCCTGCTGCAAAGCGGATAACTGAGGCCTTGACAACTATGTTGGTGTTAGACGTGCGTCCGGTATCCGCCGTTAGTTCACAGGGAACTAGACAATTTATTGAGGCAGTGTGCCCCCGTTACCAAATACCATCTAGGTTCCAC
The DNA here is from genome assembly GCF_028390025.1 of Pseudophryne corroboree. Classification (NCBI taxonomy): domain Eukaryota; kingdom Metazoa; phylum Chordata; class Amphibia; order Anura; family Myobatrachidae; genus Pseudophryne; species Pseudophryne corroboree. The sequence goes on from NC_086447.1 coordinate 67,959,735, forward strand.
TTCTCTAGGCAGGCGATACCGAGAATGTACACGGACGTCAGAAAAAGACTCACCAGTGTCCTAAAAAATGCAGTTGTACCCAATGTCCACTTAACCACGGACATGTGGACAAGTGGAGCAGGGCAGGGTCAGGACTATATGACTGTGACAGCCCACTGGGTAGATGTATGGACTCCCGCCGCAAGAACAGCAGCGGCGGCACCAGTAGCAGCATCTCGCAAACGCCAACTCTTTCCTAGGCAGGCTACGCTTTGTATCACCGCTTTCCAGAATACGCACACAGCTGAAAACCTCTTACGGCAACTGAGGAAGATCATCGCGGAATGGCTTACCCCAATTGGACTCTCCTGTGGATTTGTGGCATCGGACAACGCCAGCAATATTGTGTGTGCATTAAATATGGGCAAATTCCAGCACGTCCCATGTTTTGCACATACCTTGAATTTGGTGGTGCAGAATTTTTAAAAAAAACGACAGGGGCGTGCAAGAGATGCTGTCGGTGGCCAGAAGAATTGCGGGACACTTTCGGCGTACAGGCACCACGTACAGAAGACTGGAGCACCACCAAAAACTACTGAACCTGCCCTGCCATCATCTGAAGCAAGAAGTGGTAACGAGGTGGAATTCAACCCTCTATATGCTTCAGAGGTTGGAGGAGCAGCAAAAGGCCATTCAAGCCTATACAATTGAGCACGATATAGTAGGTGGAATGCACCTGTCTCAGGCGCAGTGGAGAATGATTTCAACATTGTGCAAGGTTCTGATGCCCTTTGAACTTGCCACACGTGAAGTCAGTTCAGACACTGCCAGCCTGAGTCAGGTCATTCCCCTCATCAGGCTTTTGCAGAAGAAGCTGGAGACATTGAAGGAGGAGCTAACACGGAGCGATTCCGCTAGGCATGTGGGACTTGTGGATGGAGCCCTTAATTCGCTTAACAAGGATTCACGGGTGGTCAATCTGTTGAAATCAGAGCACTACATTTTGGCCACCGTGCTCGATCCTAGATTTAAAGCCTACCTTGGATCTCTCTTTCCGGCAGACACAAGTCTGCTGGGGTTGAAAGACCTGCTGGTGACAAAATTGTCAAGTCAAGCGGAACGCGACCTGTCAACATCTCCTCCTTCACATTCTCCCGCAACTGGGGGTGCGAGGAAAAGGCTCAGAATTCCGAGCCCACCCGCTGGCGGTGATGCAGGGCAGTCTGGAGCGACTGCTGATGCTGACATCTGGTCCGGACTGAAGGACCTGACAACGATTACGGACATGTCGTCTACTGTCACTGCATATGATTCTCTCAACATTGATAGAATGGTGGAGGATTATATGAGTGACCGCATCCAAGTAGGCACGTCACACAGTCCGTACTTATACTGGCAGGAAAAAGAGGCAATTTGGAGGCCCTTGCACAAACTGGCTTTATTCTACCTAAGTTGCCCTCCCACAAGTGTGTACTCCGAAAGAGTGTTTAGTGCCGCCGCTCACCTTGTCAGCAATCGGCGTACGAGGTTACATCCAGAAAATGTGGAGAAGATGATGTTCATTAAAATGAATTATAATCAATTCCTCCGCGGAGACATTGACCAGCAGCAATTGCCTCCACAAAGTACACAGGGAGCTGAGATGGTGGATTCCAGTGGGGACGAATTGATAATCTGTGAGGAGGGGGATGTACACGGTGATATATCGGAGGGTGATGATGAGGTGGACATCTTGCCTCTGTAGAGCCAGTTTGTGCAAGGAGAGATTAATTGCTTCTTTTTTGGGGGGGGTCCAAACCAACCCGTCATATCAGTCACAGTCGTGTGGCAGACCCTGTCACTGAAATGATGGGTTGGTTAAAGTGTGCATGTCCTGTTTTGCTTAAACAACATAAGGGTGGGTGGGAGGGCCCAAGGACAATTCCATCTTGCACCTCTTTTTTCTTTTCTTTTTCTTTGCATCATGTGCTGATTGGGGAGGGTTTTTTGGAAGGGACATCCTGCGTGACACTGCAGTGCCACTCCTAAATGGGCCCGGTGTTTGTGTCGGCCACTAGGGTCGCTAATCTTACTCACACAGTCAGCTACCTCATTGCGCCTCTTTTTTTCTTTGCGTCATGTGCTGTTTGGGGAGGGTTTTTTGGAAGGGACATCCTGCGTGACACTGCAGTGCCACTCCTAGATGGGCCCGGTGTTTGTGTCGGCCACTAGGGTCGCTAATCTTACTCACACAGCTACCTCATTGCGCCTCTTTTTTTCTTTGCGTCATGTGCTGTTTGGGGAGGGTTTTTTGGAAGGGACATCCTGCGTGACACTGCAGTGCCACTCCTAGATGGGCCCGGTGTTTGTGTCGGCCACTAGGGTCGCTAATCTTACTCACACAGCTACCTCATTGCGCCTCTTTTTTTCTTTGCGTCATGTGCTGTTTGGGGAGGGTTTTTTGGAAGGGCCATCCTGCGTGACACTGCAGTGCCACTCCTAGATGGGCCCGGTGTTTGTGTCGGCCACTAGGGTCGCTAATCTTACTCACACAGCTACCTCATTGCGCCTCTTTTTTTCTTTGCGTCATGTGCTGTTTGGGGAGGGTTTTTTGGAAGGGACATCCTGCGTGACACTGCAGTGCCACTCCTAGATGGGCCCGGTGTTTGTGTCGGCCACTAGGGTCGCTTATCTTACTCACACAGCGACCTCGGTGCAAATTTTAGGACTAAATATAATATTGTGAGGTGTGAGGTATTCAGAATAGACTGAAAATGAGTGTAAATTATGGTTTTTGAGGTTAATAATACTTTGGGATCAAAATGACCCCCAAATTCTATGATTTAAGCTGTTTTTTAGTGTTTTTTGAAAAAAACACCCGAATCCAAAACACACCCGAATCCGACAAAAAAAATTCGGTGAGGTTTTGCCAAAACGCGTTCGAACCCAAAACACGGCCGCGGAACCGAACCCAAAACCAAAACACAAAACCCGAAAAATTTCAGGCGCTCATCTCTACATAAAGGCCCCCTTTAATCAACGAGTTTCCTTGCTGGAAACTCATTTTAGCTGGTAAATGGGACCAATTTCTATTTAACAAGGCTAATAGCGCTGCTAACTAGCAGCACTATTAGCCTTTCATTTTCCCTATACTGCTGCACACTAAAGTCTATTTAACAACGAGCGCTATTTCTGAAATAGCGCTCGCTTACCTAAAATGGCTTCATCTTCTCCGGGCAGACGTTATGCACAGCGGTGTCTGTCCTGCGCTCCGGCTCCCCCCTCCCGCAGCAATCCCGGCCTACATCACAGCAGCCGGGTTGCTATAGAGACAGGACTCCGCTGCAACCAACCCAGTCAGCATGAACACCAAAATGGCCGCCGCGTCCAGAAAATCACTACTGCGCATGTGCCGGGAGTATGCATACAACGGCGCATGCACAGTAGTTAGGAACGCCGGAGAAAAAGAGCATTCGTCGGCGCTGTTTGGCCTTGACATACAGCGCTGATTGGTGTTTTTACGTTACCGCTTGTCAGCGACAGCTTCAATGCTGAATACAAGTAAAATAGCGCGGTGAGCACTCCAGTGCCCTCTGACTGGACAGATACAAAACTTGCGAGAAAAAGGTTAACAGTTCACCTTGACAAAGGGGTGGAAATTTCCCTGAAACGTTGGGAGTTTTATGCTATTATGTTTTAACACATTAGTTGCACTTTTAAAAGCCTCCGAGTGCCGCTGTTTTTTTCCCTCGCAAGTTTTGTGTGTGTATATATACAGATAGTTGGTGGTCGGCACTCACTACGGGGGTCATTCCGAGTTGATCGCTAGCTGAAATTGTTCGCTGAGGCAAACAATCAGCACGTATGCGGCGCAATGTGCATGCGCGACATACTTTCACAACGGCCAATGTAGTTTCACACAAGGTCTAGCAATGCATTTCAGTCGCACAGGCTGCCGCAGAGTGATTGACATGAAGTGGGCGTTTCTGGGTGGCCACTGACTGTTTTCAGGGAGTGTGCGGAAAAACGCAGGCGTGGCTGGCCGAACGCAGGTTGTGTTTGTGACGTCAAAACCGGAACTGAATGGTCTGAAGTGATCTCAAGCGCTGAGTAGGTTTTGAGCTGCTCTAAAACTGCACAATTTTTTTCTGTAGCCGTTCTGCGATGAAAGTGTTCGCACTATTGCAAAGCTAATATACACTGCCAGATGTCAGCGAGGTCCCAGGCTTACAGATTGTTAGGTTTAATAAACCTCTGTCAGCCCTCACTGTACACTCTATTTAATCAAATTCCCTGTATTATTTAGATTGCATTAACTGCTAATATATGGTGCTAGTCGCGCCCAGTAGGTGGGGCTAGTCACGCCCAGTAGGTGGGGCTAGTCACGCCCAGTAGGCGGGGTTAGTCACGTCCAGTAGGCGGGGCTAGGCACGCAACTCCAGTCGTGCACCCCCTAATAAAATGTGCTGCGCACGCCTATGGGTGAAGTGAGTGACCGGATCAGATTTGACATCCTACTTCATCTTGCTTCCTACTTCAAGGAGAAGATTGATAAGATCCGAGCTGAAATGGTATGCTCTTCCACAGCCAGTGACCTGCACAATTCCCTACCTGAACCCTCTGGCACTCTCTCTTCATTTCATCCCACAAATGAAGATGAAGCATCAACACTCTTCTCATCCTGCTACTCTACTACCTCTCTTCTTCATCCTATACCCTCACAAATTAGTAAAGCTCTGTCTCCTGTGCTCATCCCTACCTTGACTAACATCTGTAATCTTTCTCTTTCTACTGGTATTTTTCCTTCACTGTTCAAGCATGCAGTGATTACTCCTATTCTGAAAAAAAACAAAATTCGGACCCTAACCCTCTCTCAAACTACCGTCCCATCTCTCAGCTCCCATGTCTCTCCAAGCTACTTGAGAAACTTGCCTACACTCGCCTCACACACTTTCTTAACTTGCACAACTTATTGGACCCACGTCAATCAGGATTTCGTTCCCAACACTCCACAGAGACAGCACTGACTAAAGTAGTGAATGATCTGGTCCCTGCAAAGTCTAAAGGCTATTACTCACTACTTATTCTTCTTGATCTCTTTGCTGCTTTTGACACTGTTGACCACTCTCTTCTCATACAAACACTACAGTCCCTAGGTCTTCAGGACACAGCCCTTTCTTGGTTCCTATCCTACGTATCTAATCGCTCTTTCAGTGTCTGTTTCTCTGAATCCACCTGCTCTTCGCTACCTCTTTCAGTTGGAGTACTGCAAGGCTCAGTCTTAGGTTCTCTGCTTTTCTCTATCTATACCTCATCTCTTGGTAAACTAATTAGCTCTTTTGGATTTCAGTATCATTTGTATGCAGATGATACTCAAATCTATCTATCCTCCCCTGATTTGTCACCATCTGTATTAGGCCGTGTCATTGAATGCCTTTCTGCTGTTTCATCTTGGATGTCATCTCGCCACCACAAACTTAATATCTCTAAAACAGAGTTAATTATATTTCCACCGGCCAATTGCAGTTGCCAACCTGATATTTCTATCACTGTTGAGAACTCTACAACCAACCCTACACAACAAGCTCGCTGCCTAGGTGTCATACTTGACTCAGAACTGTCCTTTATTCCCCACATTCAATTTGTCTCAAAATCATGTTACTTGCCTCTAAGAAACATATCCAAAATACGACCATACCTTACACAAGACACTGCTAAAACTCAAATCCATGCTCTTATTATCTCCCGCATTGATTATTGCAATAGTCTTCTTACTGGTCTTACTAAGAAGAAACTCTCACCACTACAATCCATTCTGAATGCAGCTGCGAGGCTAATATTCCTTACTATGTCAGTCCCTCCATTGGCTGCCTGTATTCTACCATATTCAATATAAAATACTGTTACTTACACACAAGGCTATTAACCACACTACACCAACATACATCTCTTCACTTATCTCAATATATCTCCCAACCCGGCCCCTTCGCTCTTCACAAGATCTACGTCTCTCATCCACACTCATTACTCGCTCTCATGCACGATTACAAGACTTTCTTCGGGCTGCACCCACTCTGTGGAATGTCCTACCACGCACAATAAGACTCTCCTTTAGTCTTCAAGCCTTTCCTGAAAACTCACCTCTTAAGACAAGCTTATCAAATTTCAGAACAGCTCACATTACCTTCATAGCTTTCCTATCCAATTATATCCCCACAGTACAGTCCACACATATCCCCCACATATTTAATTCTTCACTTTCCCTTCCTCCTGTCCCTGGTTCATCACTGCTGTGATGTGATATCATGCAGCCCACCAAGAACCTTTGCAATCTGGTGGACAACTATGCAATAGATATCACCTATCCTTGTGTATCAATGCCTATTTCCCCATAGATTGTAAGCTTGCGAGCAGGGCCCTCCTACCTCTATGATTGTTTGTTATTACACAGTTTTGTCTTCTAATTGTGTCCAGTTATAAAGCACAACGGAATTTGCTGCGCTATATAAGAAACTGTTAATAAATAAATAATACATTTGGCATTAATGCATCTTAGTCAGATTGCTTAGAAATTAATTAAAAATCGCTCCGTGTGTACCCGCCTTTAGTAAATAGACCCCAAAGTAAAAACCAACCAGCTCCTGTAATATTTCAAACACAGCCTGTATAGAGCCCTGTTTATGATACTGCAACTCATGCTGACCTGCAGAACCTGACATACTGTATACGCCTGATCAGCAGTGTTCCTTTGTCACCTGATACAGGTTACTTGTAGATACACAGGGAGAAACGTACTAAGCCTTGCAGAGTGATAACGTGGAGAGAAATAAAGTACCAGCCAATCAGCTCCAGCTGTGCACGTTAGTTACATGTGCGCATGTGGTTGAGAAGATGGACGTGAAAGTGTATTTGCAGTAGTCGATGGTGGGGCTCATTTGGAGCATGCGCACTCAATGTACTCAGGGAAATCTTAAACCCTACGAAAGCATAGAGATGTGGCTTAACAGTGTTGCGCCTAAATGCTAGAGCCGCATTCCCCTATTCGAACGCAATATAATAATGTCATGAACTCTGTGGCTGTTATGTCGATGATGTCACACCACCCAATGACACCACACTGACCACACCCATTCAGTTGTTACGGCTCTCCAGCACTCTACCCCCCCAGATACCCCCCCCCGTCGCTTTACACACACTAAGCGAGAAATCAACTTGCAACAAAGTGAAACGTTATTTATTTATTTATTTATTGGAACGTTTGTGGTTTTTGCGATAACAGCATTCTCTGTAGTTTCTCTTCACATTTTGTCATTGGTATGCATTGTGCTGTGCAATTGAATGATCTCTGTATAGTATAGAAGTCACTTGAATGTTCTCTATCTTGTGCTGTGCAATTGAATGATCTCTGTATAGTATAGAAGTCACTTGAATGTTCTCTATATTGTACTTTAGTACTTATGAAAGAATGAAAGAAGCTGTTTGTGCTGTATACCAGTCATTGGAGTGCTCTATGTACTGTATATTGGTCATTGTGATGCTCTCTGCATTGTATTCTAAATTGTACAGAGATCCCTATGACACTTTCTGTATAAATATAAAGTTATTTATATTGTATATAAGCAGTGCATTATTTTTTTTTTTACTGAGAACCAGCATCTGAACACGACAATGGTTTTATGGTGAGAGGACCCACTTTGCATTGGAGAGTCGTTATCACATACAGTGCAAGAAAAGCATACTATCCTTCCCCAAATGGCCCCTATCCCTAACCCTCCCTTCTAGCAGCCTAAACCTAACCCTCCTGCCCCCGCAGCCTAACCCTAAAATTCCCCGGTGATGCCCAAACCTAATCCCCCCTCCCCACAGCCTAAACTTAAACCCTCCCACTCTGAAGCCTAACCCTAACCCTTCCTGGGGGTGCCAAAACCTAACCCCGCCTTCCCGCAGCCTAAATCTAACCCCACGGCCCGCAGCCTAACCCTAACTCTCCCCCTGCAACCTAAACCTAACCTCCGCCCCCGCATCTTACCAGTCAGACATTCCGGTGACAGGATACTGGAACCCAGGATGACACAGGACCAGGGCCAGGCTGCCCATCTGGCACTTCTGGCAAAAACCAGAAGGTCTGATGGGACGGTCCACCAATACCGAGAAATGGGCAGGCTCCTGGCTCTCTGCTCAGCTGCCCGGCACTGAGGCACATGGAGACAGGGGCTGGCCGAGCACAGCAAAGGGAGGTACAGCATACAGAGATGCGGAAGCATGCCGCGGGATCACTATGAGCCGTGGTGCCTCCTATTGATGTGACCTACGGTGCGCATGTACACATCACTGCCAGGCTCTAGCACAGCCCCAGTCTGTCCCTGCAAAGGGCATATAATATGTTACATCCACAACTAAGAATTCCTCTAAGGTTTGCGTTGGATCATGATAACAACACACAGCAGGACATATACTGTAGTACAAGTAAGTTGAGTCATCTGTTTAATTATTCATATTATAATGCAACTGTCTCCTAAAGCATTGGTTCTCATCTCCAGTCCCCAAGTGCCCCCAGCAGATCATATTTTATGGGTTTCTTGAATCATGCACAGGTGAGTTAAGCTATGCTGTTGGGTACTAATCCCTCTTGCGTCCAAAGACAGAAATCCTGAAAACATGACCAGTTTGGAATTCTTGAGGATTGAGATTGAGAACCACTGGTCTTCGGTGCTTTGCTTGGCAATGTGTGTTTTCCCTGTTTTACTGAGAGCGCGGCACGCAGCAAATGTTTTCAGTGACTGGAGGATTTGTCAGTCCCACAGACGGCTTCACGTAGAAGTCAGTGACATTGGGAGGAGGGTGAAACGTGAACCTCTGCATAAGGCTGGTAAAGAACAGGAACAGCTCCATCTTCGCCAGCGTCTCTCCGATACAAACCCGCTTTCCTGAAGAAAAAGAGTGGGGACATGATTACTAATACCCCTTTCACACATGCAGCTATAGCCTGGAATTTGCACATGAACATGCATCAACACGGAATTTCTGCGTGTGTGAAAGGAAACAACCCTGACCAGGGTCATGGAGCTGAGACCGGGGAATTTGCCAGTTTACTAGACCCACCAAATTCCCAGGTCACATGTCGGAAGGCGGCATAAAGTAACTGTCATGTATAATGAAATATTAACTTATCAAAGTTAATATTTACAGTAAATGGGTTACTAAGGGTTAATAGAGCATAGGAGAAGCCTGCATGACTTTACACTACAAGTATTACGTGCTGGAGATTATTTTGGATTATTGGGAGTAACCAACTATTTTAGAATATCCTTAATCTGGCTCCACCCCTACTGAATGCAACTATCAGCTCCGGCATACACACCTATGCAGTTATCAGGCCAATCATCTGCTATAAACAGAGTCACATGTTCCTGCAATGGTCAGAAATCAGTGGGTATGGGGCGCATACTGCTCAGATAATCGCTCTAAGGCTCCGAGCGTTAATCTGATCTGCAGTGTGATCTGCAGACTGGGCCTGATTCAAATCCGGTCGGCATTATGAATTGGACGAAGAAATCTGATTATCAGAGACCTGCGCAAGTGCAGGACCCATACTGCGCTCGCAATGCGGCTGCAGATGTCAGGTGACTGACAGTCTGCAGCTGTTTGGAGGCGGGGAGGAGCGGCGATGAGCTTCGTTTAATAAAATGTCAGCAAAGAGAGAGGCTGTAATGGAAAATTCCACAGTATCTGGGATATTTAAGGAGAAAATAAACTATTAACGTGATTCCAGTTCTCATTCCAGGCAAGTAGTCTCCGCTGTCCCTCAATAGTACTGGTTTTTGGTTGTATGGTTCGCTCACTGTAATAAAACATCATTTTATTAGTTTGTTTTAGTCTCTTAGCACAATTTATTACCTGCTGAAAAAGGCATGAAAGCTGCGTTTTTGACGAAGCCTCCGTTGGAATCAAGGAAATGTTCCGGATAAAAGGAATCTGGCTTCTGAAATTGGGTTTTGTCGTATAAGACTGATTCCAGCAATGGGACAATGTAAGTTCCCTAAAAACAATGAAAATAATACTTTGTAAGATTCTCCTTCTTCAAACATCTATGGGCCCTCATTCCGAGTTGTTCGCTCGCAAGCTGCTTTTAGCAGCTTTGCACACGCTAAGCCGCCGCCTACTGGGAGTGAATCTTAGCTTCTTAAAATTGCGAACGAAAGATTCTCAAAATTGCGATTACACACCTCTTAGCAGTTTCTGAGTAGCTTCAAACTTACTCGGCATCTGCGATCAGTTCAGTGCTTGTCGTTCCTGGTTTGACGTCACAAACACACCCAGCGTTCGCCCAGACACTCCTCCGTTTCTTCAGACACTCCCGTGTTTTTCCCAGAAACGGTAGCGTTTTTTCACACACTCCCATAAAACGGCCAGTTTCCGCCCAGAAACACCCACTTCCTGTCAATCACATTACGATCACCAGAACGAAGAAAAAACCTTGTAATGCCGTGAGTAAAATTCCTAACTGCATAGCAAATTTACTTGGCGCAGTCGCACTGCGGACATTGCGCATGTGCATTAGCGACTAATCGCTCCGTTGCGAAAAAAAAATAACGAGCGAACAACTCGGAATGACCCCCATAATTCCTTCCTGTTTGAAGTATTAGGCTCATTCACATAAGTGCTTAGCTGAGACTGCTTGGCAGTAAGAATAGGAGCTACTGACCCCCATAGCCTTATGAAGTTATTTCACAAAGTGTTTGTTAAATCTGCATCATATACTTAAGAAAAAATACTAGGTGAAGATTTCCATTAATGTCAGCTGATAAATATATAGACGTCAGTGATCCCTACTATGGGGATCATTCCAAGTTGATCGCTCGCTAGCAGTTTTTAGCAGCCATGCAAACGCCATGCTGTCGACCACTAGGAGTGTATTTTAGCTTAGCAGAAGTGCGAACAGTTGTATCGCAGAGCGGTTACAAAGTTTATTTGTGTAGTTTCAGAGTAGCTCAATACCTACTCAGCGCTTGCGATGACTTCAGACTGTTCAGTTCCTGTTTTGACATCACAAACCCGTCCTGCGTTCACACAGCCACTCCTGCGTTTTTCCTGGCACGCCTGTGTTTTTCCGAACACTCCCTGAAAACGGTCAGTTGACACCCAGAAACGCCCACTTCATATCAATCACTCTGCAGCCACCAGTGCGACTGAAATGCTTCGCTAAACCCTGTGCAAAATTGCATTGTTCGTTGTACCCGTATATCGCGCGTGCGCATTGCGCCGCATACGCATACACAGAACTGCCATTTTTTAGCCTGATCACTGCGCAGCGAACAAATGCAGCTAGTGATCAACTCAGAATGAACCCCTATGTCTTTCGTGTCTATTTTATCATTTATATGCAGACTGAATGGCCCCGAGCGGACAGACAATGACATCTGTGTGAACAAGTCCTTCAGTGTAAAGGACAGAACTGTACATTTTGGGGCTCGTGTAGCGTTGGACGCATTTAACGTCAAAAAATCCTGCAGTGATGTGATCAAAAACTAAATAAAATGCAATTCCTTGTGTGTGAAGCCAGACTCATCTAAATAAGCTCTTCACCAGTAGCATATGCGCCAGGTTGATGCCAGGAGCAACAAAAGTGTAAATGTGGGCAGCAGTAAAGGTAAAGTCATATTACTCAATTTGCACACAACATTACACTGTAATAAAGTATCATTTATAGGCCTGCATAGGATCTGGACAATGTTATTCACGGGTGTGGATTATTAGATCTACAATAAAAAGGTCTACAGTCTATAGGTAAACCAGTAATGGTCCTCATGCATTAGTTCGACACAGTCAAAAGGTCGACATGGAATAGATAGACAGTAGAAAAGGTCGACATGGATCAAAAAGTCAACGTGGAAATGGTCGACAAAAAAAAGGTAGACATATTATATATATATATATATATATATATAAGCAAAGCTGGCAGGCTCGGCACTCACTATGGGCACTGTTTACTTGCTGCGGTGCCTTCTGAGAATGTTGCCATCCAATTGTAATCTCTGTAAAGCAGCGGCACTCAGCAGTCTGGTTTAGTGAAAAAAGCCGTTTATTCCGGTCCTACGCCGTTTCGGGGGTGTACCCCGTCTTCAGGGACAATACTGTACTGTATTGTCCCTGAAGACGGGGTACACCCCCGAAACGGCGTAGGACCGGAATAAACGGCTTTTTTCACTAAACCAGACTGCTGAGTGCCGCTGCTTTACAGAGATTATATATATATATATATATATATAATATCAGTAGGAGAGGTCCAGACACAGCCAATCAAAAGCAGCAGCCAATAGTAATCAGTGCGGATTTTGCACCGGGGATAAAGCGCCAGCAAAACAAAAGCCTCATGATAGGCGTTTCTGTCCTGATCCACCCTGGTTGTAATTGACCAATGCTTGCCAGTCCCTTCCAACACTTGTACCATGGGGGTCATTCCGAGTTGATCGCTCGCTGCCGATTTTTGCAGCGCAGCGATCAGGTTAAAAAATGGCAAAACTGCGTATGCACCGCAATGCACAGGCGTGTCATACGAGTACAAAGAGGATCGGTGCTGGGCAATGGATTTAGCGAAGAATCAATTTGCACAGCCGATCGCAAGGTGATTGACAGGAAGAGGGCCTTTATGGGTGTCAACTGACTGTTTTCTGGGAGTGTTTGGGAAAACACAGGTGTGTCCGGGCGTTTGGAGGGCGGGTGTCTGACATAAATTCCGGCACCAAAAAGACTGAAGTGATCGCAAGGGCTGAGTAAGTCTAGAGCTACTCAGAAACGGCACAAAATGTTTTTGCAGAGCTCGGCTGCACAAGCGTTCGTACACTTGCAAAGCGAAAACTCACTCCCCAGTGGGCGGTGCCTATGCATTTACACGGATGCTAAAAGTAGCTAGCGAGCGATCAACTCGGAATGACCCCTTATATCACTAAATATGTTTCCTCATCCCAGGAGGGCTACTGTTAATGTAAGTAGTTTCTGTAGAAACTAATCAAGCACCCATCCACGGTACTGCTCCGTTACTGCTCCACCAAGTTACTGATACTCTGGGAGAGTATTGTGGGTAGGAGAAAAGAAGACTCTTGGTTAGGGGCACACTTTTAAATTCTAATTGAATAATTATAGTATTAAAACAGCATTCACAGCGGCGGAGGGCAGCCTATGGTAAAGGAGAGGGCCAGCAGCAGCAGCGCTTCTACCAATGACATAGCGCTGCTGCTGCTCCCTCCTCCACCCCCCCTCCTCCTTCTTCTCCCCTGCCAGAAGCTGCAAGAGGAGCCTGAACCAGCGGAAACGGTAAGTATACCTATTCTATCTATCTATCTATCTATCTATCTATCTATCTGTCTGTCTATCTATCTATCCTGTTTGCCATAATGTGTAAAAAATGGGACGCTGTCTGCCGTAATGTGTAATAAATGGGACGCTGTCTGCCGTAATATGCAAAAAATGGGACGCTGTCTGCCGTAATATGAAAAAAATGGTACGCTGTCTGCCGTAATGTGCAAAAAATGGGACGCTGTCTGCGGTAATGTGCAAAAAATGGTACGCTGTCTGCCATAATGTGCAAAAAATGGTACGCTGTTTGCCGTAATGTGCAAAAAATGGTGCGCTGTCTGCCGTAATGTGCAAAAAATGGTACGCTGTCTGCCGTAATGTGCAAAAAATGGAACGCTGTCTGCCGTAATGTGTAAAAATGGGACGCTGTCTGCTGTAATGTGTAAAAAAGGAACGCTGTCTGCCGTAATGTGTAAAAAGGGGACGCTGTCTGCCGTAATGTGTGAAAAATGGGACGCTGTCTGCCGTAATGTGCAAAAAATGGGACGTTGTCTGCCGTAATGTGCAAAAAATGGGACGCTGTTTGCCGTAATGTGTAATAAATGGGACGTTGTCTGCCGTAATGTGCAAAAAATGGGACGCTGTCTGTCGTAATGTGTAATAAATGGGATGCTGTCTGCCGTAATGTGTTAAAAGGGGACGCTCTCTGCCATAATGTGTAAAAAAGGGGACGCTGTCTGTCGTAATGTGTAAAAAGGGCACGCTGTCTGCCGTAATGTGTAAAAAGGGGACACTGTCTGCCGTAATGTGTAAAAAGGGGGACGCTGTCTGCCATAATGTGTAAAAAAGGGGAAGCTGTCCGCCATAATGTGTAAAAGGGTCTCTACATGGTGTAGTGGTAGTACCGTGCGGCGTAATTTGAATAATGGAGACTACTGTGCACCGTTATATGAATTGGTATTATTTTGTGGCCACACCCCTTCCCCACGAAGCCACACCCCTATTTGTTGGCCGCGCCTGCGGCGCGCACTGCCCCTGTTTTACATAGGGGAGCGGGGCTCCGATGCCGTTTCTTGCACACAGCACTAAAATGACTAATTACGGCACTGTTGCTAGGTATCCATTTCCCTGGCCCTGAGCAGGTCCCCCTCACCAGATCCTCTCCAGGGGTGAGGCGGTGGACTTAGATGGGGGGCCCAAAGCATTTTGTCGCACATGGGCCCACCGCTCGCTAGTTCCGCCACTGCTACCATTGGTGCAGCAGGTGCATTTCACCGGGGCCCCTGAGGACTAACCCAGACCAGCAATGAGTTATCCCCTGACCCCCCACCACAGACCATTTTGAGCAACGTCAAATTATATTTCTCTTACGTCCTAGAGGATGCTGGGGTCCACATTAGTACCATGGGGTATAGACGGGTCCCTTGGGAACCATAGGCACTTTACGAGTTTAATAGTGTGGGCTGGCTCCTCCCTCTATGCCCCTCCTACCAGACTCAGTTTAGAAAATGTGCCCAGTGGAGCTGGTCACAGCTAGGGGAGCTCCTAGGAGTTTTTCTAGTTTTATTATTTTTAAAAAGAGTTAGGCAACAACCTCCCTGCTTCGTGGGACTTAGGGGCGAAGTAGGAACCAACCATAGAGGCTAATGGTTCTCTATCTCCGCTGACAGGACACTGAGCTCCTGAGGGTGCTGATCGCTAGCCCACGGCGCGACCGCTCACTTCCACAGCACGGCCGCCACCCCCTAACAGAGCCAGAAAATGGAGTGGTGAGTATGACGCCGGTGCCCCAGTAAGCAGGTCACCAGCGGGAAATGGCAGCACAAGGGTAGGAGCGCAGCTCTGACAGGCTGCGCTCCGGAGGGCTCAGCGGTACTGTAGTGCGGTGCTGTGAGGGGCGCCCTGGGCCAGCGCAATACCCTACACTGGTCAAGAATAGCTTACAAGGTCTAACCCACTGTTTGCTGCAGATTTACCTCAGGCCAGTGTAATCTCTAAGCGCGGGAAGACGCGCCATTACAGGAGGCGGAGCTTCTTGCTCAGAGCGGATCCAGCACTCAGCAGCGCCATTTTCTCCCTGCAGGTCACACTGAAGAGACGCTGAAAGGAAGCGCTGCCCTCCACATAACTCCACTTATCCTCTGCGGTACCAGGGTGTTATAGAAAGGGGAACACAAATAAAAATTGGCGCTGGAAAACTGGATGATAATTTTGTCACAATTTTAATAAATTGGTTTAAAAAAATCACTGTTGCAACAGATAACTAAAACACAATACATATGTTTGAATTAGGGCATATCTAAGCACTGCAATAGTTGAAAAATTCCATATACTCGGTATATAGGATAAATGCAAGTTATTGCTGGTACTCAAATGAAACAGTTCATCCCCATAGTGCTGCCACAGTCCAGGAACAATTAAGGGCGAATGGAATATTACCAACTGCTGTTTAAAGATGACCTTTGTAGCTTTGGTTCAAGATGCTGCTTGGTCCGATTGGAAGCTCAGGTCCGTTAATGCAGATGTCCAATTCGCAGATGAAAGGTTCCTATATCCGACTTCCAGGCTTTTAATGTCAAGATGAGGAGACAGAGTCCAGCTATTCCACCAACGCGTTTTGCTGTTTCACACAGCTTTTTCAAGGTGATGTCCTGCAGTGTCTAAATGCCCTTTTTATAGCAGTGCTAATAGCCCATTCATTACAGGTGTGCTAATCTAAAATCATATTAAAATTCTTAATATTATATTAACATCCAGCTTTCCTATTTAGTGACAGACACTGAGACCATAATAAATAATCCAAATTATGTTTTGATGATAACAAAACCATTTATTTCAAATAAATATCAGAAAAGCCGGTTCCCGATCACATGATCACGGGACCAGCTTCCTGTGTATGGAACGCAACTCCGCGCCCATTGGCTGACATCGCGGTCACGTGACCGGAACCCGGCCAAACCTCGGACGAGCCCGGCGTCCTTAACATCAGGAGACGGACCGCAAGTGGCGACCTGTTCCAGTCACATGACCGGGAGGCGGGCGACACACGAACAATCGTCATAGAGTTCTGACGTCTACTGACATTTCCATATCACATGATCGTCTGAACCAATAAAAAGCACATGGAGATTTACCTTGATGTTTTGAACAGTTGAATGGCCAATGGACTTGGTGTTCAGGCCATTAAGAACGTCCTAGATCGGGACGGTGACCTCACCGAGAGACACAGGACTTTTCTGTTAGATTCTATCTCTTTTATTCTTTCGCACAATTATTTTCTTTTTTCTAACACTTTTTATCGTCAGATTATGGGCACGGCCATGGGGACCAGGTTTGCGCCTGGCTATGCAAACCTATATGTGGGTGAATTGGAGGAGGAGCTTCTGTGGGGGGGTGGGCGGGGTGCGAACCTGGTCCTCTATGGCCGGTACATAGATGATCTGTTTATTATTTGGGATGGGGATTCTAATTCTTTCACTGATTTTGTTAATTATCTCAACACTAACACTTTTAATTTAGTTTTCACTTCTAATTTTAGCACCACTAAACTTACCTTCTTGGTTTGTCCATCGAAATAGTGAATGGTCAAATTCACACTTCTAATTTTGTTAAGGACGTGGGCAGTAATGCCTATTTAAATTATAAAAGTGCACATCATGTGGCATGGAAAAATAATATACCTAAGGGGCAATTGCTACGATTATGTCGAAATTGCTCCTCCATGGAGTCCTTTACTGAACAAGCAAAAACATTAATAGAGACTTTTAAATGTAAAGACTATCCCCAACACTTGTTAGATCAAGCCCTAAAAGAAGTATTGGATATTGATAGAAAATCCCTATTGTGTTTGAAGGATAAAAGCAAACTGAAATAGGAGAATAGAGAGTGGGCATTTATTTCAAAATTTAACTCCAGATCCAATGATATTAGATCCGCAGTAAAACGTAATTTCCATATGCTCAGGAGTGCTCCAGTTTTGTGTGACATCTTACCTTTGAAACATGATTTTGTTTTTAGAAAAAATAAATCTTTAAAAAGCATATTGGCACCAAGCCAACTAAGAACTGGGGAAAAAACAAGGGTCGGAGACAATTTATGGTTAAAAAGCAATATTAAAGGCTTCTACAAGTGTGGGGCTATAAGATGCACAACGTGTACACATACCTGTAATAAAACTACTACAATACCCCTACCTATGGAGGGGAAAAATATTTCAATTAATAGTTTCATTAATTGTAATACAACGTGGGTAGTGTATCTTTTACAATGTGATTGCCATTTAAAATATGTAGGCAGAACGACTAGGATGCTGAAAACAAGGTTCATGGAGCATAGAAGAAATATTATCAACGGTGTAACTAAACATAGTGGGGTATATGCAATTAGCGGCGAATCGCGGCAATTTTTCGGCCATTTTTCAATTCGACACAATTCGACAGTCTAATTTCGGCAAGTGGGTGCCGAAATTGACCATATGCAATAAAAAACGGATTCGACAGTCCCGCTGACAAAAAACGGCCGATTTGACGGATTTTGTTCCGATTTTTTTAAAACGGGAAAAAACACGGAAAAAAATGGCGTGGGCCCCCCCCTCCAAAGCATAACCAGCCTCGGGCTCTTCGAGCTGGTCCTGGTTCTAAAAATCCGGGGGGAAAATGGACAGGGGATCCCCCGTATTTTTAAAACCAGCACCGGGCTCTGCGCCTGGTGCTGGTGCAAAAAATACGGGGGACAAAAAGAGTAGGGGTCCCCCGTATTTTTTACACCAGCATCGGGCTCCACTAGCTGGACAGATAATGCCACAGCCGGGGGTCACTTTTATACAGCACCCTGCGGCCGTGGCATTAAATATCCAACTAGTCACCCCTGGCCGGGGTACCCTGGGGGAGTGGGGACCCCTTCAATCAAGGGGTCCCCCCCCAGCCACACAAGGGCCAGGGGTGAAGCCGAGGCTGTGGATGGGGGGCTGATAGCCCTGAGAAAATGACAAGAATATTGTTTTTTCCTGTAGTACTACAAGTCCCAGCAAGCCTCCCCCGCAAGCTGGTACTTGGAGAACCACAAGTACCAGCATGCGGGAGAAAAACGGGCCCGCTGGTACCTGTAGTACTACTGGAAAAAAAATACCCAAATAAAAACAGGAGACACACACCTTGAGAGTAAAACTTTATTGCACACCTGCCGACACACACATACTTACCTATGTTGACCCGCCGACTGCCACGTCTCCTGATCCGACGATCCGGGGTACCTGTGAATAAAATTACACTCACCTCAATCCAGTGTCCAGATATAAATCCTCGTACTTGGCAAAACAAATAAACGAACACCCGGACCAGCGGACTGAAAGGGGTCCCATGTTTTCACATGGGACCCCTTTCCCCGAATGCCGGGACCCCACGTGACTGCTGTCACAGAAGGTCCCTTCAGCCAATCAGGAAGCGCTACTTCGTTGCACTCACCTGATTGGCTGTATGCGCGTGTGACCTCAGACAGCGCATCGCAAAGCCTCTCCATTACTTTCAATGGTGGGAACTTTGCCGTCAGCGGTGGGGTTACCTGACCGCGGGTGACCTCACCACTGACGCAAAGTTCCCACCATTGAGTATAATGGAGAGGCTTTGCGATGCGCTGTCTGACAGCTCAGACGTGCAGCCAATCAGCAGAGTGCCAGGACGTTGCGCTCGCTGATTGGCTTAAGAGACCTTTCTGTGACAGCAGTCACGGGGGGGGGGGGGGGGGCGGGGTTCTCTGCATTCGGGGAAAGGGGTTCCATGTGTAAACATGGGACCCCTTTCAGTCCGCTGGTCCGGGTGTTCGTTTATTTGTTTTGCC
Source organism: Pseudophryne corroboree (assembly GCF_028390025.1). Lineage (NCBI taxonomy): Eukaryota > Metazoa > Chordata > Amphibia > Anura > Myobatrachidae > Pseudophryne > Pseudophryne corroboree. The sequence continues at coordinate 67,978,824 of NC_086447.1, forward strand.
AAGTACGAGGATTTATATCTGGACACTGGATTGAGGTGAGTGTAATTTTATTCACAGGTACCCCGGATCGTTGGATCAGGGGACGTGGCAGTCGGCGGGTCAACATAGGTAAGTATGTGTGTGTCGGCAGGTGTGCAATAAAGTTTTACTCTCAAGGTGTGTGTCTCCTGTGTTTATTTGGGTATTTTTTTTCCAGTAGTACTACAGGTACCAGCGGGCCCGTTTTTCTCCCGAATGCTGGTACTTGTGGTTCTCCAAGTACCAGCTTGCGGGGGAGGCTTGCTGGGACTTGTAGTACTACAGGAAAAACCAATATTCTTGTCATTTTCTCAAGGCTATCAGCCCCCCCATCCGCAGCCCTTGGATGGGGCGGACAGCCTCGGGCTTCACCCCTGGCCCTTGGGTGGCTGGGGGGGGGACCCCTCGATTGAAGGGGTCCCCACTCCCCCAGGGTACCCCGGCCAGGGGTGACTGGTTGGATATTTAATGCCACGGCCGCAGGGCGCTGTATAAAAGTGACCCCCGGCTGTGGCATTATCTGTCCAGCTAGTGGAGCCCGATGCTGGTGTAAAAAATACGGGGGACCCCTACTCTTTTTGTCCCCCGTATTTTTTGCACCAGCACCAGGTGCATAGCCCGGTGCTGGTTTTAAAAATACGGGGGATCCCCTGTCCATTTCCCCCCCGGATTTTTAGAACCAGGACCGGCTCGAAGAGCCCGAGGCTGGTTATGCTTTGGAGAGGGGACCCCACGCCATTTTTTTCCGGGATTTTACCATTCCCTCTAAAAAAAATAATATATATTTTTACAAATATATAAATAATACTTGTGCCTCCCAAAAAGACAAACAAGTACCTAATTCCTTCTAATATAAATAGATATGCTATTACCAATAAAAAAAACACCAAAAAAACATGTTTTAATTTTTTTTTATTAGATTCACCCACCAAAGTGTGGCGGATTGAAAATGACGAATTTACTGTCTAAAAGCACTGTTGTCGAATTTCCAAACTTCAATTGAATATACGAATTGCCGCATTTGTACCATTGCAGAAAAGTCGAATTTCAAAAAGTCGTATTTTGAAAGTCCGTTTTTTTGTCGGAAAGTACTGAATTGCATTGTCGAATTTTTTTTTTGGGCGAAACAGTCCCATTTTTAGACAATTTCGGGAATTCGACCGCAATTGCATATACCCCAGTGTCTCTAGACACTTTATTCTTCGACACAACAGGGACCCATCTTCTTTGAGTATTACGGGGTTAGAATATATCCCCAAAACTACCCGGGGGGTGATAGGTTCACTAGACTATGTAGACAAGAAATTTTTTGGACCTTTCAGCTTAATACCTTGTTTCCAAGTGGGCTAAATGAAGCTCTTGAGTTGAATGCTGTTCTTTAATATTATATATTTTTAATTGTTCTTCATATATATTATATTCATTTACTTCCCTAGTCCTCATATAGTGTACTTATGTATTCATATATCCCACTATCTGTCTGTCATTCAAAATTAGATGCTGAATGAAGGTTAACAATTTAATTAATTTTTAAAAAATCTGATTTGAGTGCCATATTATTATTTCTCCACAAGGTGGCACTGGACTAATAAACGATTATAGTTTTCTATATATAGTAATAGTATAAAATCATAATATATCTGTATTAGTCTGTGTTTGGAAATGAAATATATATTCATATTCTGTATAGAAAGACATACGAGCAATTGTCAAATTAATCATTGGCCATTTAACTGTTCAAAACATCTAGGTAAATCTCCATGTGCTTTTTATTGGTTCAGACGATCATGTGATATGGAAATGTTCGTAGACGTCAGAACTCTATGACGATTGTTCGTGTGTCGCCCGCCTCCCGGTCATGTGACCGGAACAGGTCGCCACTTGCGGTCCGTCTCCTGATGTTAAGGACGCTGGGCTCGTCGGAGGTTTGGCCGGGTTCCAGTCACGTGACCGCGATGTCAGCCAATGGGCGTGGAGTTGCGTTCCATACACAGGAAGCGGGTCCCGTGATCATGTGATCGGGAACCGGCTTTTCTGATATTTATTTGAAATAAATGGTTTTGTTATCATCAAAACATAATTTGGATTATTTATTATGGTCTCGGTGTCTGTCACTAAATAGGAAAGCTGGATGTTAATATAATATTAAGAATTTTAATATGATTTTAGATTAGCACACCTGTAATGAATGGGCTATTAGCACTGCTATAAAAAGGGCATTTAGACACTGCAGGACATCACCTTGAAAAAGCTGTGTGAAACAGCGAAACGCGTTGGTGGAATAGCTGGACTCTGTCTCCTCATCTTGACATTAAAAGCCTGGAAGTCGGATATAGGAACCTTTCATCTGCGAATTGGACATCTGCATTAACGGACCTGAGCTTCCAATCGGACCAAGCAGCATCTTGAACCAAAGCTACAAAGGTCATCTTTAAACAGCAGTTGGTAATATCCTTTTCGCCCTTATTTGTTCCTGGACTGTGGCAGCACTATGGGGATGAACTGTTTCATTTGAGTACCAGCAATAACTTGCATTTATCCTATATACCGAGTATATGGAATTTTTCAACTATTGCAGTGCTTAGATATGCCCTAATTCAAACATATGTATTGTGTTTTAGTTATTTGTTGCAACAGTAATTTTTTTAAACCAATTTATTAAAATTGTGACAAAATTATCATCCAGTTTTCCAGCGCCAATTTTTATTTGTGTTGTTCTAGTTGTGGGGCCTAACTAACCCTGTTATATTGGCAGCTTTTTAGTTAAGCAGCTCATGGTCAGCGCCAAAGGCATTACTTCGTAATCCACATTTCCATATATGTTATAGAAAGGGGGGGAGTGAGATATTAACGGTTTAATCTATTAAGGTTATTCAGGAAGCGCCGGCTGTTTACTGTATAAACTGCCTACTGGGGCGCTGTATGGCTGGCTCCTTATACTCTGTGTCTCTCTGAAGGTACTCTGGGGGAAACTGTGTCTGACATTGTCGTGTGTGTGTGTGTGTGTGTGTGTGTGTGTGTGTGTGTTTGTACAGCTCACATAAACATGTCTAAGAGCTCTGTATCCTGTGCTGCAAAGTGTGTATCTTCTCCAGAAGAGTCTATTCCATGTACTCAGGACTGTAATATATGGTCTCAGCCTTCTGAATCCGAACATGGGTGAATTCTATTAGGGGAATGATATCCCAGATTTCATCTCGGCTAGCTCAAAATGAGACTGAAACACAGGTTTTGAAAAAGTCTGTTGAGGTTTAGTCATATTCAGCTCCCACTACCTCTTCAAAGACCCCAATTAATTACCCTAAGAAGCGTGCTCTTATCCCAGATATTGCAAGTTGACACGGATACTGACTCTGATACAGGGGACGGTGATGGGGATATGCAGGGGGGGGGGGGGATGCATCTCTTGCTAAAGGGGTGCAACCTATGATTGAGGCTATTAGGGACGTTTTACACATTACTGATACGTTACCTGAACCTGCAGAGGAGACTTACTTTAATGACACTAAGAAATCCTCTATAACATTCCCTGCGTCTAAGGAATTAAACGCATTGTTTGAAAAATCCTGGAAAAACCAGAAGAAAAAATTCCAGATTCCAAAAAGGTTCTCATTGTTTTTCCTTTCCCTGAGGAGGACAAGAAAAAGTGGGAAATCCCGCCTGTAGTAGATGCCTCTGTGTCTAGGTTGTCTAAAAAGTGGTTTTCCCTGTCCCAGGGTCCATCGCTTTAAAAGAGCCGATTGACTGTAAGATTGAGACTACACTCAAATCTTTATACAAAGCTACTGGCGTAGCTTTAAGGCCTACAATTGCTTGTGCGTGGATTTCTAAAGCCATAGTAAAGTGGTCAGGCACATTACCAGAGGAATTAGATTCTATGGACAGAAGTGACATTGAATTGTTCTTACGTCACATACAGGATTGTGCAGGTTTCATGGTGGAGGCCATGAAGGACCTTGGCCACCTCAATGCGAGGGCTTCTTCCCTGGCTGTCTCGGTACGCAGGGGACTCTGGCTGCGCCAATGGTCTGCGGATGCGGAATCCAAGAAGAGTGTGGAGAACCTACCCTTCCCAGGTCAGGCTCTGTTTGGTGAAGCTTTAGATACGTGGATCACCACGGCAACTGCTGGTAAGTCAACATTCCTTCCCTCAGCTACACCTCCTGCTAGGAAATCTTATCCTACATCTACCATGCAGTCCTTTTGGACCGCGAAAGCTAATAAGTCCAAACCCCCTTCCACTTTCTTTAGAGGAGGTCGGGGGAAATCCAGAAAACCTGCATCAGCAGGTTTACAGGAACAGAAACCCGGTTCTGCTTCCTCAAAATCCTCGGCATGACGGTGGACCTCCCAGCCTGGAGATCGGGCAGGTGGGAGCAAGATTAAGAAATTTCAGTCATGTCTGGGCATCAAGATATTGTTGCCCATGGGTACAGACTGGAGTTTCAAGAACTCCCACCTCACAGATACTTCAAATCAGGCTTACCAGCTTTGCTGACAGAAAGTGCTATCCTACAGGAATCCATTCTAAAAGTGCTAAGGTCAAATGTTATTGTTCCAGTTCCACCTCACTTAACAAACAAGGGTCATTACTCAAACCTGTTTGTGGTACCGAAACCGGATGGTTCGGTCAGGCCAATATTGAATCTAAAGTCATTGAACCCTTATTTGAGGGATTTCAAATTCAAGATGGAGTCTCTGAGAGCGGTGATCTCAGGTCTGGAGGAGGGGGAATTTCTAGTATCCCTGGATATCAAGGATGCGTACCGTCACATTCTGATCTGGCCGTCTCACCAGGCTTATCTCAGATTTGCAGTTGGAAAAGATATACTGTATACAGCGCTTTAAAACTGGATATGTAAAACCAATTGTATTTTATTACATAAAAATCGTTGCAACAAATAGACAATTAAAGAAAAAAATATTATAAGAATACAAATTAAAATGTGTCAAATAGGGCAAGCACAGCAGTTTGTTTGGTATATTACCATATGAGAAGCCGGACAGAGTCTAGTATATACAGTCCAAGGAATTGTGCCACAGTCCTGGGTGCAGTTTTCAATGCTAGCAGATAAAAGTCCACATGGCTTATATAGACAGACCTTTTGTTTGCTTGATTCCGGACAGATGCTCAGTCCTATTAAAAGCTGGGTCAACCTGGTTGAGAGGAGCCAGGCACTACAGATTCTATCAGCCAAACACGGCACCAAACACGGCACCAAGGGTGTAATTCCTTATCTGGATGATCTGCTGATAAAAGCGTCTTCCAGGGAGAAGCTGTTACAGAGCATTGCTCTCTCAACTCAACTACTCCAGGATCACGTCTGTCACCAAAAGCCAGAATATCGCTCTTTTGGTGGCTGCAAACTTCTCACCTACTAGAGGGCCGCAGGTTTGGGATTCAGAATTGGATCCTCCTAACCACGGATGCAAGTCTCAGAGGTTGGGGAGCAGTCACCCAAGGGGAAAACTTCCAAGGAAGGTGGTCAAGTCTGGAATCCATCCTTCCGATAAACATTCTGGAACTAAGGGCCATGTACAACGGTCTTCTACAAGCGGCACATTGTCACTGGCCTGGACTGAGGGTGTTGTGAACTTGGGGATTCTTCCGATGGTTGGGAAGAGGAACCACAATTGAGCCGGAAAAGGGGAGGCCTAATATAGGATATCCTCATACAGGACACTGACAGTGGAGTTTGATGAAATATTGAAGAGCTTTATTGCGGGGAAAGAACAACTTAAAGTCAAATGTCAAAAGAATAAATGAGGGAAATGTCCAGACCCACTGAAGGGTTTTGTGAGCAGTATTAGAGATGCTGGTAACTGAAGAAACTGTGGGTGATGTTTAAAAGTCACTGTTAACTTGAGGAACTTATAAATGATGATTAAAGGCACAGATGGATAAAGAACTTGTGAGCGGTGACAGAGACGCTGATGATGTGAAGAACTGAAGTGCAGGGGTTTTAGACGCTGTTGATTTGTAGAACTTGTGAACGGTGACTGAGACACTGATGATGTGAAGAACTGAAGTGCAGGGGTTTTAGACGCTGTTAATTTGTAGAACTTGAGAACGGTGACTGAGACGCTGATGATGTGAAGAACTGAAGTGCAGGGGTTTTAGACGCTGTTAATTTGTAGAACTTGAGAACGGTGACTGAGACGCTGATGATGTGAGGAACTGAAGTGCAGGGGTTTAAGACGCTGTTGATTCGCAGAACTTGAGAACGGTGATTTAGGCCCGCAGCCACGCTGATTCCTAGGAGCACTGGTAACTGGACCGCAGAGAGATATACCGGCCGCTGAATACACTGGAACCGGTGCAGCGAACTGGCAGCTGGAAATGCCGGAGACACTGGGGTACAACTGCAGAGATCCTTGCCGGGAACAAGAGCGCTGGCCTCTACGTCAGGGAAAGACGATACTCAGGCACTGAGGCTCCGTACGGCGTCTGACTTTGAATTCCCCGCCACCGCTGGATTGGCGGAGCAGTCTGATGATGTCACCTGCCCCCGTCCACGTGATGCTGGGTGTCATGGCGGCACCCATGCCCCGGAGAACCGCCGGGAGCCGCGTCAGCCAGACGCCGGAGCCCGTGGCCCCCCGAAGGCAGAGGTCGCAACACCGACCAGCAGACACGCAGGCGTAAGCGCGGCGAACGCCGCCTCTGGTGTGTGACAGTACCCCCTCCTCCAGGAGTGGCCCCTGGACACTTTCCAAGTTTTGTTGGATGTCTGGAATGGAACATCCGCACCAGTCGGGGAGCCATAACCTCAGTAACTTTGACCCAGCTCCTTTCCTCAGGGCCAAAACCTTTCCATTCCACCAAATACTATAGATTCTTGTGAAGATAGCGAGAATCAAGAATAGCTTTGATCTCAAAGTCCGTACCCTCTTCAGCCTCTGCAGAGGTTGGCCTTGGGGACTTGGAATGAAACCGGTTTAAAACAAGAGGGCGAAGAAGAGAGACATGGAAGGAATTTGGTATCCGGAGATGGGAAGGCAATCTCAATTTGCAGGCAACCGGATTCAAGACTTGTAACACGGGATAAGAACCAATGAACCTTGGAGCGAACTTCATAGTGGGCACCTTTAAACGGAGATTGCGGGTAAAGAGCCATACCCTGTCACCAACCTTGTATTGAGGAGCTGCCCGTCGCTTCCTATCCGCAAAGAACTTATAGCGACCGGAAACTCTCTTGAGGTTGGCATGAACCCGACTCCAGATTTGACTGAAATGCCGGAGAGTAGAGGCTGCAGCAGGAACTTCTTCTGGAGGACAAATGGGTAATTCTGGAACTTGGGGATGAAATCCGTAATTAATGAAAAATGGAGACTCACCAGTCGAGGAGTGATATAGATGATTATGGGTGAACTCTGCCCAAGGCAACAACTCCACCCAATTATCTTGTGAGGGGGAGAGGTAAACACGGAGAAAAGTCTCTAAGTCTTGATTGACGCGTTCAGTTTGCCCATTGGTCTGTGGATGGTAAGCAGATGAAAACTTGAGTTTTATTTGTAGGGCCGTGCAGAGGGCTCTCCAGAATCTTGCCGTAAACTGTACCCCTCGATCCAAAACTATTTCCAGAGGTAACCCGTGCAGGCGGAAGTGTTCCCGAATGAATAACAAAGTCAACTTAGAAGCTGATGGTAATCCGGTCAACGGAACAAAATGTGCCATCTTAGAGAATCGGTCGATAATCACCCAGACGGTGTTATGACCCTTAGAGAGAGGCAGTTCAGTAACAAAGTCCATAGAGATATGAGTCCAAGGCCTCTTAGGAATGGACAATGGGTGCAACAACCCCGCAGGAGGCAGACGAAGAATTTTGTGCTGAGCATACGGAGGACACGAGTTGACATACTCTTGAACGTCCTTCTTCATAGTGTCCCACCAGTAAGTTCTTCGTAGAAATTCCCACATCTTTTGAACTCCCGGATGGCCAGAAAACTTGGAAATGTGAGCCCACTGTAACAATCTTGGTCGAAATTTAGCTGGCACAGACATTCTTCCAGGAGGAGGACCCAACGCAGTGGGAGCCGCAGAAATAGAGACAGGACTGAGGATCAACGCTTTTTCAACGGAATTCTCCTCATCCGAAGCCATTAAGGAATGGGATAGGGCATCTGCCTTGGTGTTAAGAGTTCCAGCCCGGTACTTAATGACAAACGAAAATCGGGCAAAGAAGAGCGCCCATCTTGCTTGACGGGGATTCAAGCACTGGGCTGTCTTGAGATACAGTAAATTCTTGTGATCCGTGAAAATCGTAATTAGGTGTTCAGCACCTTCCAAAAGATATCTCCATTCTTCTAAGGCAGATTTTATTGCCAACAGCTCTTTGTCTCCAATGGTGTAATTTAATTCAGCAGGGGAGAACTTGCGAGAATGGAAACCACATGGATGTAACTTCCCATCTGGAGCATACTGCGAAAGTACGGCACCTATGCCTACCGTAGAAGCATCAACCTCCAGAAAGAATGGTTTTAGAAAGTCTGGTTGCTGAAGCACCGGAGCGGTCATAAAGGCTGCCTTCAACTGGGTGAACGCTGCTACAGCTTCAGAGGACCAATGGCTTGGGTCACCCCCCTTCTTGGTTAGGGCAGTAATAGGCGCCACAATAGTAGAGAAACCCCTTATGAATTTCCGGTAGTAATTTGCGAACCCTAGAAATCGTTGCACTGCTTTCAAGGAAAGAGGCTGAGTCCAGTCCCGAATAGCAGAAAGTTTCTCCGGATCCATACGCAACTCCGTACCTGAAATAATGTAGCCCAGAAATGGAATAGAGGGGACCTCAAAGGTGCACGTGGAAATCTTGCCGTAAAGATGGTTCTCTCGCAACCGGAAGAGTACCTCCTTAACTTGTATTCTGTGCTCAGTGAGATTCTTCGAAAATATCAGGATGTCATCCAAATATACCACCACATTTAGGTATAACATGTCCCGAAAGACTTCATTAATGAATCCCTGGAAGACGGCGGGGGCGTTGCTGAGGCCAAACGGCATTACCAGGTACTCATAATGCCCGTCCCTAGTATTGAAGGCCGTCTTCCATCCGTCCCCTTGTCGGATACGTATCAAGTTATAAGCTCCCCTTAAATCGAGCTTAGTGAAGATTTGAGCTCCGCGAACTCTATCGAAAAGCTCCGTGATGAGCGGCAGAGGATACTTATTCTTAATGGTGACTTCATTAGACCACGATAGTCGATACAAGGCCTCAGGCCTCCGTCTTTTTTCTTCACAAAGAAGAAGCCTGCTCCCGCTGGGGAAGTAGAGGAGCGGATGAATCCCTTCTGCAGATTAGACTTGATATATTCTGACATGGCTTGAGTCTCAGGTACTGACAAAGGATAGGTACGACCTTGAGGTGGCATTTTCCCCGGAATGAGCTCAATAGGACAGTCCCAGGGTCTATGCGGTGGTAACTTATCGGCCGCCTGTTCCGAGAAGACATCTGTAAACTCCCGATAAGCCTCTGGAATAAGCTCTACGTCCGACTTGGACGATGCACGAAGCGGGTAGACAGGAGTAAGACAATTCGAGTGACAGAATGGACTCCAAGAAATTATCTGTGTCGACCTCCAGTCGACGTGAGGGTTGTGAAGCTTGAGCCAGGGAAGACCAAGGACGAGATCGTGAGACATCTCCTGAATCACAAGGAACTCCAGATGTTCTTGGTGCAAAGCTCCCACTTGCAGCTTGATTGGCATAGTACGACTTGTAATCAGAGCATTAGGAATTTGGGTACCATTAATAGCAGTTATCGTAATAGGTCGTTCGACCGACTGTAACTTCAAACCCAGATTCTGGGCGCAGGAAAGGGAAATAAAATTCCCCGCAGCTCCTGAGTCCAACAGTGCCTTAACGGTTTTGACTTCAGACTCGGAAAACAGAGATACAGAAAGTAGACAGTCCACTGCCGGAGAAGATTGAGAAACAACCCCTAGCCTGACTTCTCCAGAACAAGCTAGGACTGCCCGTTTCCCGGGCGAGACTTGCAAGACTTGAGGAAATGATCCGCGGCTCCACAGTAGAGGCAAAGTCTACCCTCACGCCGACGCTGACGCTCTTCTGGGGACAACCGAGACCGATTAATCTGCATGGGTTCGTCTGGACTGGAATTAACTGTTTGCTTAGAAGGAAGAGATCGGAGTCTCAACCGGTCTGACCGACTACGTTCACCACCTCGTTCCTGCATACGAAGATCCACCTTTACACAGAGTGAGATCAACTGTTCCAAGGAATCTGGCAGATCTCTAGTAATCAATTCGTCTTTTAAACGATCCAAGAGCCCGTTCCAAAAAGCAGCCCGAAGGGCATCATTATTCCAGCTCAGTTCAGAAGCTATAGTTTGAAAGTGAATTACATACTGTCCCACAGTACGAGAGCCTTGTCGAACTCGGAGCAAGTCAGCTGAGGCAGCAGTCGTCCTGCCAGGCTCATCAAAGATCCTTCGGAACGACGCAATGAAGTTGGTATAACTAGAAACTAACAGATCTGATCGCTCCCACAACGGTGACACCCACTCCAACGCTGAACCCTCAAGCAAAGAGATAATGTATGCCACTTTAGACCGATCAGTAGGGAAGTTATGTGAGAGGAGTTCGAAATGTACCTCACACTGATTGAGGAATCCACGGCAATTTTTCGGATTCCCGTTATAACGAGGAGGAGTGGGAAGCTGAAGGCGTGACCTGGTTCCAGACAAGGAGGGAACATTGCCAGAGACAACCACTAGAGCGGATACTGGAACTGGAGCTGGGACCACTGAAGCCAGCGAAGTCTGGATTTGATCCAGCCGGCCAGATAACTCCTGGAATTAATGCATCACCTGATTCTGAGCTGCTTCCTGACTCTGTACTCGGGAAACCAGGTCCTGCATGGCGCTTGCCTCTGGGTTCCGATTCCCCGGGTCCATGTGGCCTGAGTATACTGTCACTGGCCTGGACTGAGGATGTTGTGAACTCGGGGATTCTTCCGATGGTTGGGAAGAGGAACCACAACTGAGCCGGAAAAGGGGAGGCCTAATATAGGATTTCCTCATACAGGACACTGACAGTGGAGTTTGATGAAATATTGAAGAGCTTTATTGCGGGGAAAGAACAACTTAAAGTCAAATGTCAAAAGAATAAATGAGGGAAATGTCCAGACCCACTGAAGGGTTTTGTGAGCAGTATTAGAGATGCTGGTAACTGAAGAAACTGTGGGTGATGTTTAAAAGTCACTGTTAACTTGAGGAACTTATAAATGATGATTAAAGGCACAGATAGATAAAGAACTTGTGAGCGGTGACAGAGACGCTGATGATGTGAAGAACTGAAGTGCAGGGGTTTTAGACGCTGTTGATTTGTAGAACTTGTGAACGGTGACTGAGACGCTGATGATGTGAAGAACTGAAGTGCAGGGGTTTTAGACGCTGTTAATTTGTAGAACTTGAGAACGGTGACTGAGACGCTGATGATGTGAAGAACTGAAGTGCAGGGGTTTTAGACGCTGTTGATTTGTAGAACTTGTGAACGGTGACTGAGATGCTGATGATGTGAAGAACTGAAGTGCAGGGGTTTTAGACGCTGTTAATTTGTAGAACTTGAGAACGGTGACTGAGACGCTGATGATGTGAAGAACTGAAGTGCAGGGGTTTTAGACGCTGTTAATTTGTAGAACTTGTGAGCGGTGACAGAGACGCTGATGATGTGAAGAACTGAAGTGCAGGGGTTTTAGACGCTGTTGATTTGTAGAACTTGTGAACGGTGACTGAGACGCTGATGATGTGAAGAACTGAAGTGCAGGGGTTTTAGACGCTGTTAATTTGTAGAACTTGAGAACGGTGACTGAGACGCTGATGATGTGAAGAACTGAAGTGCAGGGGTTTTAGACGCTGTTAATTTGTAGAACTTGAGAACGGTGACTGAGACGCTGATGATGTGAAGAACTGAAGTGCAGGGGTTTTAGACGCTGTTAATTTGTAGAACTTGAGAATGGTGACTGAGACGCTGATGATGTGAGGAACTGAAGTGCAGGGGTTTAAGACGCTGTTGATTCGCAGAACTTGAGAACGGTGATTTAGGCCCACAGCCACGCTGATTCCTAGGAGCACTGGTAACTGGACCGGAGAGAGATATACCCGCCGCTGAATACACTGGAACCGGTGCAGCGAACTGGCAGCTGGAAATGCCGGAGACACTGGGGTACAACTGCAGAGATCCTTGCCGGGAACAAGAGCGCTGGCATCTACGTCAGGGAAAGACGATACTCAGGCACTGAGGCTCCGTTCGGCGTCTGACTTTGAATTCCCCCGACACCGCTGGATTGGCGGAGCAGTCTGATGACGTCACCTGCCCCCCGTCCATGTGATGCCGGGTGTCATGGCGGCGCCCATGCCCCGGAGAACCGCCGGGAGCCGCGCCAGCCAGACGCCGGAGCCCGTGGCCCACCGAAGGCAGAGGCCGCAACACCGACCAGCAGACACGCAGGGGTAAGCGCGGCGAACGCCGCCTCTGGTGTGTGACACACATCTTCTGAAAGATAAGGCCATTCAGGTTCAATCGGACAATGTAACGACAGTGGCCTACATAAACCAACAAGGCGGAATGAAGAGCAGAGCTGCAATGTCAGAGGTAACAAAAATAATCCTCTGGGCGGAAAAGCACGCAGTGGCGCTGTCAGCAATCTTCATTCCGGGAGTGGACAACTAGAAAGCGGATTTCCTCAGCAGACAAGATCTCCATCCGGGAGAGTGGGGCCTCCACTCAGAGGTGTTCACAGAGGTGTCAAGTCTTTGGGGCGTACCTCAAATAGACATGATGGCCTCCCGTCTCAACAAGAAGCTTCGGAGGTACTGTTCCAGGTCGAGGGACCCACAGGCAGTGGCAGTGGACGCCCTGGTAACTCCGTGGGTGTTCAAGTCAGTGTATGTGTTCCCTCCACTTCCACTCATCCCAAGGATTCTTAAACTAATAAGAAGAACAAGAGTTCAGGCAATCCTCATTACTCCGAACTGGCCAAGATGGGCTTGGTACGCGGATCTTCTTGAGTTACTGTTGGAAGATCCGAGGCCTCTTCCTCTTTGAAAGGACCTTCTGCAACAGTGGCCATTCACTTATCAAGACTTACCACAGCTACGTTTGACGGCTTGGAGGTTGAACGCCAGATCTTAGCTCGGAAGGGCATTCCGAACAAGGTTATTCCTACCCTGATACAGGCTAGGAAAGGAGTAACTTCTAAACATTACCATCGAATTTGGACAAAGTATGTGTCTTGGTGCGAGTCCAAGAAGTTTCCTATGGTGGAGTTTCAACTAGGGCGGTTTCTCCTCTTTCTGCAAGCAGGTGTGGATGTGGGCCTGAGGTTGGGCTCAATAAAAGTCCAGATTTCGTCCTTGCCCATTTTCTTCCAGAAATAATTGGCTGCCCTCCCTGAGGTTCAGACTTTCCTGAAAGGGGTTCTGCACATCCAGCCTCCATTTGTGCCTCCTACGGCACCTTGGGATCTTAATGTGGTGCTGCAGTTCCTGCAGTTGGATTGGTTCGAACCTTTACAGGAGATTGATGTCAAGTTCCTTACTTGGAAGGCGGTCACACTATTGGCATTAGCATCTGCTAGACGTGTGTAGGAATTAGGGGCATTGTCCTGCAAGGCCCTACTTGATTTTCCATGAAGATTGAGCTGAGCTCAGGACGCGTCAGCAATTTCGTCCAAAGGTTGTGTCGGCTTTTCATATCAACCAACCTATTGTGGTGCCAGTGGCTACAGACTCTTCAATTACTTCATAATCTGTGGATGTTGTAAAGGCTTTGAAGATTTATGCGAAGAGAACTTCTCGTCACAGAAAGTCGGACGCTCTGTTTGTCCTTTATGATCCCAACAAGGTTGGGTGGCCTGCTTCTAAGCAGACGATTTCTCCCTGGATCAGGTGTACTATCCAGCATGCTTATTCTATGGCAGGCTTGCCGTGTCCAAAATCCGTAAAGGCCCACTCTACTCGTAAAGTGGGTTCTTCCTGGGCGGCTGCCAGGGGTGTCTCGGCTTTACAACTTTGCCGAGCGGCTACTTGGTCAGGATCGAACACGTTTACTAAGTTCTACAAGTTCGATACTTTGGCCTCTGAAGACCTTCAGTTTGGTCAATCGGTTCTGCAGGAGCCTCCGCGCTCTCCCTCCTGTACTGGGAGCTTTGGTACATCCCCATGGTACTAATGTGGACCCCAGATTCCTCTAGGACGTAAGAGAAAATAGGATTTTAATTACCTACCGGTAAATCCTTTTCTCGTAGTCTGTAGAGGATGCTGGGCTCCCGCCCAGCGCTTAGTTTTCCTGCATTTTTTACTTAGTTAAGTATTGCGTTGTTACTTGGTTAAGTACTGTATTGTTACTTGGTTAAGTAATATTGTTCAGCGGTTGCTGACTTGATTCAAGCTGGTTAGCTTGGTTTTCTGTTGTTATGTGTGAGCTGGTATGAATCTCACCACTATCTGTGTATTTCCTTCTCTCGAAGTATGTCCGTCTCCTCGGGCACAGTTTCTAGACTGAGTCTGGTAGGAGGGGCATAGTGGGAGGAGCCAGCTCACACTATTAAACTATTAAAGTGCCCATGGCTCCCAAGGGACCCGTCTATACCCCATGGTACTAATGTGGACCCCAGCATCCTCTACGCACTACGAGAAAAGGATTTACCGGTAGGTAATTAAAATTCTATTTTCTGCACCTGGGCCACGCCACTGGATTGGCTAGTACTTTATCTCTCTCCACTATATCACCCTCTAAGACTTACTACATCTCCCCCATAGTATTATAGGTCATTGCAAAGAGAAAAGGTGTGTACAGCCTGGGTCTTTTTCAGGTGGAACATTTCCTGTACAGCTCCTGCCCAGACAGTAGCCCTCTTCATAAAATGGCTGACCACTCGCTTCAGGAGTTAGGCTAGCTTACCAGTACCTGGAGCAGCAACCAATCCCTATAAGGGAGGGCTATAGGTAAATCGCACACCCCGGCAACTAAGACATTCACTGACACAAGTTCAGTTAGAGACCTGATGGTAGGCAGCTGTGTCCTGTAGACACTGTCCTTCAGGGTATGGATTGCAGGTCTCCTTCCCCAGCCCTACACCAGCCCACAACATTTACTCTGAATATAGAACCTCAGTAAAAAGGAAGGGTTCCATTCAGGGACATCAGGGTTAGGCTGCCGGGTGGGGGGTGGTGGTGGTGGTTTAAGTCTAGTTTGCAGAAAGGGGAGGTTAGGAACCACTGACAAGGGTTAGGTTTAGGCTGCGGGAAGGGAGGGTTGGGGTTAAGGGGAGTTAGTTAGAATTCCAACAATAGGGATGCCACGGTTGGTATTTTGACCGCTGGCACTCTAAACGCTGGCATTTCAACCCCAACCCTGTGAAATATTTCATACAAAATTCCCATTTTAAAAAAGAGAAAATGACGTCTCTCTCAAATTTACTCCCATATATGTAATCGGCTATACGTCATAACAATAAGAACCTTTGGTAAATAGTAGCCCTGGAATATAACATCTCTTGTAGTCTCCCGCGGCAGGTTCATGGGCAGAATATTGGCGAATCTCTGCGTCTCATGGATGACTGCGTTGGTATAGGGCATAGTCTTACGGTGCTCGATTCGTGGCTGCGCTGACCCAATCACTTTATCAATTTCTTCATGGACCTTTTCTAACAGACATGGAAGGGGAAAAAAAATATGTATATTAGTTACATTTTTTGTTTCTCTATATAAAATGTGTGTATAAATGTGTGTATAAATGTGTGAGCCTAATAATTCCTCCATTATCCCTACTATTCCAGCCCATCTTCTTTACTAGATCTTTCATTTAGATTTTCTTCCACTCTGAAATTTTTTTCCATAGAAGCTGCAGCTTCTGGTGACTTCAACGCAAACATGTTTCCAATATGTGTCCTTTTCTCAGCAGAGCTGTCATTTACGGGTGTGGATTATTAGATCTACACTAAAAAGGTCTACAGTCAATAGGTCATGGAATAGGTCAACATGGAATAGGTAGACAGTAGAAAAGGTCGACAGGGTCAAAATGTCAACATGGAAAGGTGACAAGTCTTTGGGGAGTTCCTCAAGTAGACATGATGGCATCTCGTCTCAACAAGAAGCTTCAGAGATATTGTTCCAGGTCGAGAGACCCTCAAATAATTGCAGTGGATGCACTGGTGTCACAGTGGGTGTTTCGGTCAGTGTATGTCTTCCCTCCACTTCCACTGATACCAAAAGTTCTCAAGCTCATAAGAAGAACAAGGGTTCGAGCGATCCTCATTGTCCCAGACTGGCCAAGGAGGGCGTGGTATCCAGATCTTTAGGAGTTGCTCATAGAAGATCCTCGGCCTCTTCCTCTTCGCGAGGACCTGCTGCTGCAGGGGCCGTGCGTGTATCAAGACTTACCGCGGTTACGTTTGACGGCATGGCTGTTGAGCGCCGGATCCTAGCCCGAAAGGGTATTCTCAAAGAAGTCATCCCCACTCTTATTCAGGCCAGGAAAGGAGTAAAGTCTAGACATTACCACCGTATTTGGAGAAAATATGTGTCTTGGTGTGAATCCAAGAAGGCTCCTACGGAAGAGTTTCACTTGGGACGTTTTTTCCATTTTCTGCAGGCTGGTGTGGATGTGGGCCTAAGACTGGGTTCAATCAAGGTCCAGATTTCGGCCTTATCGGTTTTCTTTCAAAAACAATTGGCCTCCCTTCCAGAAGTTCAGACGTTCGTGAAAGGGGTGCTGCACATCCAACCTCCATTTGTGCCTCCGGTTGCACCATGGGACCTTAATGTGGTGTTGCAATTCCTTCAATCAGATTGTTTGAACCTCTACAGGAGATAGAGTTGAAGTTTCTCACTTGGAAAGTGGTCACGCTATTGGCCTTGGCATCCGCAAGGCGGGTGTCTGAGTTGGGGGCCTTGTCTCACAAGAGCCCTTACCTGATCTTCCATGAAGATAGGGCAGAGTTGAGAACTCGCCAACAATTTCTTCCGAAGGTGGTTTCGTCTTTCCATACATACCAGCCTATTGTGGGGCCAGTGGCTTCTGACACCTTCACTGCGTCAAAGTCTCTTGATGTGGTTAGAGCTTTGAAAATTTATGTCGCAAGAACAGCTAGGATTCGGAAAACAGAGGCTCTGTTTATCTTGTATGCTCCCAACAAGATTGGGTGTCCTGCTTCTAAGCAGACCATTGCGCGCTGGATCAGAGGGACGATTCAGCATACTCATTCCACGGCAGGATTTCGATACCGAAGTCGGTAAATGCCCATTCTACTAGAAAGGTGGGCTCACCCTGGGTGGCTGCCCGGGGGGTCTCGCCGTTACAACTTTGCCAAGCAGCTACTTGGTCAGGGGCAAACACGTTTGCAAAGTTTTACAAGTTTGACACCTTGGCCGATGAGGACCTCAAGTTTGGTCAATCGGTGCTGCAGGGTCATCCGCACTCTCCCGCCCGTACTGGAGCTTTGGTATAACCCCATGGTACTGAAGTGGACCCCAGCATCCTCTAGGACGTATGAGAAAACAGGATTTAAATACCTACCGGTAAATCCTTTTCTCCTAGTCCGTAGAGGATGCTGGGCACCCGACCCAGTGCGTACTTTACCTGCAGTTGTTAGTTTTGTAGTTACACGAGTGTTGTGTTACGATTATTTTCAGCATGTTGCTGCAATTGTTCATGCCCATTGGCATGTGTTAAGTTGAATGCCATGTTGTGCGGCATGGTTGATGTGTGAGCTGGTATGAATCTCACTGTTTGTTTAAAAGTAAATCCTTTCCTCGAAATGTCCGTCTCCCTGGGCACAGTTCCTATACTGAGGTCTGGAGGAGGGGCATAGAGGGAGGAGCCAGTTCACACCCTTGAAAAGTCTTAAAGTGTCCATGGCTCCTGCGAAACCGTCTATACCCCATGGTACTGAAGTGGACCCCAGCATCCTCTACGGACTAGGAGAAAAGGATTTACCGGTAGGTATTAAAATCCTGTTTTCTTCGTGAATGTACTCACCTTGCTGCCACTGCTGAAGAAATTACTGGGTTAAATGATGCCAATGTCACTTTTTCCTGAAGATATGCACATGCACAGTAGCAAAAATCACTGTAAAAATGGTGCTGACTCCATTTTCTCAGAGGCATGCACTGCAGACTCTGGCATATTGCACAAGGAGTCTTCACTGTGCATGTGCTGGCTCAAGGGGGACTTGCATGGAGATTGTATTGACATGTAGTTAAATGGTTGAATGCTACATGCTGTCTTTTAACTTAGTGTCATTGTTCATGACTCATCAGCCTCAATAACATCATCTGTATATGTTAATTGTGATTGACTCATCAGCTTCACAAACATCACATGTCTGAGGCACCAGACGATGTAAAGGTCAGCCTAATTAGACTGCAGGTGCATATTGATTACTTGGCTCTATAAAAGGGTCTGCATGTTCCCAAGCTTATCACTGTGTTATTGGAGCGGGACAATTGGCCTCCCTTCCAGAAGTTCAGACGTTCGTGAAAGGGGTGCTGCACATCCAACCTCCATTTGTGCCTCCGGTGGCACCATGGGACCTTAATGTGGTGTTGCAATTCCTTCAATCGGATTGGTTTGAACCTCTACAGGAGATAGAGTTGAAGTTTCTCACTTGGAAAGTGGTCACGCTATTGGCCTTGGCATCCGCAAGGCGGGTGTCTGAGTTGGGGGCCTTGTCTCACAAGAGCCCTTACCAGATCTTCCATAAAGATAGGGCAGAGTTGAGAACTCGCCAACAATTTCTTTCGAAGGTGGTTTCGTCTTTCCATACATACCAGCCTATTGTGGGGCCAGTGGCTTCTGACACCTTCACTGCGTCAAAGTCTCTTGATGTGGTTAGAGCTTTGAAAATTTATGTCGCAAGAACAGCTAGGATTCGGAAAACAGAGGCTCTGTTTATCTTGTATGCTGCCAACAAGATTGGGTGTCCTGCTTCTAAGCAGACCATTACGCGCTGGATCAGAGGGACGATTCAGCATGCTCATTCCACGGCAGGATTGCCGATACCGAAGTCGGTAAATGCCCATTCTACTAGAAAGGTGGGCTCACCCTGGGTGGCTGCCCGGGGGGTCTCGCCGTTACAACTTTGCCAAGCAGCTACTTGGTCAGGGGCAAACACGTTTGCAAAGTTTTACAAGTTTGACACCTTGGCCGATGAGGACCTCAAGTTTGGTCAATCGGTGCTGCAGGGTCATCCGCACTCTCCCGCCCGTACTGGAGCTTTGGTATAACCCCATGGTACTGAAGTGGACCCCAGCATCCTCTAGGACGTATGAGAAAACTGGATTTAAATACCTACCGGTAAATCCTTTTCTCCTAGTCCGTAGAGGATGCTGGGCACCCGACCCAGTGCGTACTTTACCTGCAGTTGTTAGTTTTGTAGTTACACGAGTGTTGTGTTACGATTATTTTCAGCATGTTGCTGCAATTGTTCATGCCCATTGGCATGTGTTAAGTTGAATGCCATGTTGTGCGGCATGGTTGATGTGTGAGCTGGTATGAATCTCACCGTTTGTTTAAAAGTAAATCCTTTCCTCGAAATGTCCGTCTCCCTGGGCACAGTTCCTATACTGAGGTCTGGAGGAGGGGCATAGAGGGAGGAGCCAGTTCACACCCTTGAAAAGTCTTAAAGTGTCCATGGCTCCTGCGGAACCGTCTATACCCCATGGTACTGAAGTGGACCCCAGCATCCTCTACGGACTAGGAGAAAAGGATTTACCGGTAGGTATTAAAATCCTGTTTTCTTCGTGAATGTACTCACCTTGCTGCCACTGCTGAAGAAATTACTGGGTTAAATGATGCCAATGTCACTTTTTCCTGAAGATATGCGCATGCACAGTAGCAAAAATCACTGTAAAAATGGTGCTGACTCCATTTTCTCAGAGGCATGCACTGCAGACTCTGGCATATTGCACAAGGAGTCTTCACTGTGCATGTGCTGGCTCAAGGGGGACTTGCATGGGGATTGTATTGACATGTAGTTAAATGGTTGAATGCTACGAGCTGTCTTTTAACTTAGTGTCATTGTTCATGACTCATCAGCCTTAATAACATCATCTGTATATGTTAATTGTGATTGACTCATCAGCTTCACAAACATCACATGTCTGAGGCACCAGACGATGTAAAGGTCAGGCTAATTAGACTGCAGGTGCATATTGATTACTTGGCTCTATAAAAGGGTCTGCATGTTCCCAAGCTTATCACTGTCTTATTGGAGCGGGACAGTGCTTTACAGCTATACAGTACATAGCCAATTAGAGATTTATACCTTATTATTTTGACATATGTTATCATCAATAAAACCTACTCTGGTTTGAAATCAACTAAGCTTCTTGCTCACATCTGCTATGCACATTGCACATGGGACCCCTCGTTGTATAAAAGGCCCATGGACAGACATGATCAAAGCAGTTATGCAGAATAAGATGAAAGGACTCTTACTCTGAATTTCCGGGTTCTGTATCATATACGTGATGGCCCAGCGGATGGTGACCGCAGTGGTTTCTGTCCCAGCCATAAAGAGACTCGTCACAACAGTCAGAAGATTAGTTTCATGGAAATATGTCCTGGGATCAGATTTTTCCTGGAAAAAAATACATTTTGCACATTTACTGGGGAAAAAACAATACAAAAAGGTTTTCTCTGTACAACGATGTATATTTGGGGAAAATTAAAGATCAATGTTATACCTTAGCAGTTCCTATATGCATCTTATAATATATCAATTTCTACAAATCCACATTCAATTTGTTCTAAAGTTGTATTACCCACTATTTACACTCACAACTATGAGAACTTTCAGGAACACATTAGAAAACATAGCGGGTAATTCAGAGTTGATCGCAGCAGCAAATTTGTTAGCTAATGGGCAAAACCATGTGCACTGCAGGGGGGGGGGGGCAGATGTAACATGTGCAGAGTTAGATTCGGGAGGGTTGTTTTGTTTCTATGCAGGGTAAATACTGGCTGCTTTATTTTTACACTGCAATTTAGATTTCAGTTTGAACACACCCCACCCAAATCTAACTCTTTCTGCACATGTTACATCATAGGCCCCCCCACTGAATTAGGCCCATTATTTGAAATCAGTTTGTACCAGTTTAGTATCGGCGGCATTTGACATATTTAGATTATCTAGATTTCACAAATACAACACCATTTCCATGGCCCTAAAGGGAGCGGCAAACTTTTGTAGTTTAATATGGCCTCAAGGGCAAAGGGTTTTAGGATACCTTCCTAGCTTTGGGGACATCTTCACCATGACAGCTGATTTTCGCATGAGCTGTCCTGGTTCGCTGGTTTTCTGACATTTGTGGGCCTATGGAGAGGAGAGAATGATACCATGTGGCGCAGGATGGTATACTTATCCCACCTCACTATTTAGCTTGCAAACTGTGAAATCTAGAAAGCTTCTTTTCTTTAAGGGAGCTATTTATCACAATCCATGGTCAGCTGAGGTGCCGGCCGGGACATCCACTACACCTCAGCTGAGCACACAGATCAGCTGACCGGGTTACAGAAGGAACTCACTGATCACCGATCCTGGGATACAGGTAAGCTATTTTTTTTTTTTTCTATTACATTTTGATTTTCTTTCTACATGCAGCTAGGTGACCCATCTGTTGAATGAGGGATGGGTGAGCTGCTTAATAGATCTCCGTGCAGCTCACTCATCGCTCACTGTCATCTCATCTGCCTGCTGTGCCTGTGTGCACGGCACAAAGCTCCCACCTGCAGAACGCAGGGAGGCCTCTATCTGAAGATGGCGTTCATTTTGTGAGGCTCACTCTGCATTATTTTACAATTTGCCTATAGTAAATCTGAAAAAGATCACATTTCTCAATACAGGTACAGATGCGTCCTCATACATCTAGCCAGAATACGCCATGTAGTACAAGAGGCCTGGCGTGAGTGAGCAGCCAGGTCCCGTCCAGCTCTGTTAACTTTGGGTGACCTTTTTTTCCAAAAATGTATCTTAATCACTGTAATGTGAATAGGACCATGGGCGTAGCTACCATAGGTGCAGGGGATGCGGTTGCTATGGGGCCCGAGTCGTCTCTGGGGCCCTGCCCTTCCCCTGCACCTAGCTGCTTAGCCCCGGCGCTGGCTGCTTTTACACTAGAAGTGTGCTCAAGCTGTGCTGCTGCTCACCCGAATGGCTCCGCCTCTCCTGAGTCCTAACTAACGCTGGGAGGAGGCGTAGGTGAGTCTGTAGGGACATCACTGGACCACGGGCACCACTCCTCCTCTCAGCGTCCACCTCCTCCTCCTCTAGATGGAGCCGGCCGGGAGAGCAGCAGATGAGGCAGCAGCACACTTCAGAAAACGGCGCCCTATATGGGAGTGCCCACCCGCTGGGAGAGGGTGCCTCTTGCAGTCGGGCGGGGCGGAGCAGAGCGGAAGGGAGGAGGGGGGGGGCTGGCTAACTGTGCTATGGGGCCCCAATGCGCATAGCTACGCCCCTGACTAGGACGTACGAGGAGACTGGGCTGATTAATGTGATACAGTATATGTGATAATTGCACATTGTGTGTGACACAGTCTGTATACAGAGCAAAATAGAACTTGTATTGGAAAAAAGCTGCAGCTGCTACATTGTAGCACTTTGTGTACAGATTCAGAGACTCAGTGGCACACAAATATACAAGTGTCATACAGTATATTAAATTAATTAGTAGAGTCTTCTTGTGCATCATAG
Organism: Pseudophryne corroboree; assembly: GCF_028390025.1. Lineage (NCBI taxonomy): Eukaryota > Metazoa > Chordata > Amphibia > Anura > Myobatrachidae > Pseudophryne > Pseudophryne corroboree. The sequence continues at coordinate 68,001,559 of NC_086447.1, forward strand.
TCACACTCCTTCTGTCTACTGTTCGATCTGATTGAACATTCTCACGCAACCTGAAGTGCCAAGAGGGGCTGTTTAGCGTGACAGTGGCACCATCCAAACTTGCAGCAGTCCTAAGACAGGTGCAGTTTATCCGTCCATGTATGGCTTCCTATGTGAGCGGTCCAGCATCCGTCTACACAACCACTTTCACCGTCACACCCGAAACACTCCCATAACACGCCCGTAAGACAGACCACTTCCGTGCACGCACTAAGACACCCGCCACCAACCAGGTCTCCTGACTGTGTCCTTGCGGCTCTGCATGACACAATTGGGATGCGTGCGCAATGCGACTCAGGCATCTGATTGGATCCCCCTCAGGGGTAAATGCAAAAAGAACCCTAAAGTCCTCTACTGGGTAATGCCGCATACAGATGGCGTTAGCCACCGAGTCCAAGCTCCGGAATGTATCTCATTCCAGAGCTTGGTACATATGGAAATGCGGCCAAAATGCTGAAGACAGGATCTTATGAGTTTTTGCTGCATTTTCGGCTTTTGTACATCCCACCCAGTGGCAAACGCTGGATCTGCATGGGATGGGGAGGGCTCCAGAACTGGGTGGAGCCAAGCATGGGGGTGAGGACTGAGGCGACCTAGTATATGCTGGGTCCGTAAAACTAGTGTGTGTGTGTGTGTGTGTGTGTGTGTGTGTGTGTATATATATATACACACACATATACATATCTACACATATATATATACCGTATACACACAAACATATATATATATATATATATATATATATATTTATACACACACACATACACATAGCATATTAAACATGCATACATATATACATATTTATATATATATATACATACATACAGTACACGTATATATACACATGTATATATATCATATGTGTGTGTTGGGTTTGTGTGTGTATATGTATATATATACACATGTGTATATATTAGAGATGAGCGGGTTCGGTTCTCCGAGATCCGAACCCCCCCGAACTTCACCTATTTTACACGGTTCTGAGGCAGCCTCGGATCTTCCTGCCTTGCTCGGTTAACCTGAACGCGCCCGAATGTCATCATCCTGCTGTCGGATTCTCGCGAGATTCGTATTCTATATAAAGAGCTGCGCGTCGCCGCCATTTTCAATCGTGCATTGGAGATTGAACGGAGAGGACGTGGCTGCGTTCTCTCCCTGAAAAGCTCCGTAATCTGTGCTCAGTGTGCTGCAAATATCTGTGCTCAGTGTGCTGCAAATCTCTGTGCTCAGTGTGCTTTATTGTGGGGACTGGGGACCACCAGTATAATAGTAGTACAGTACAGTAGGCCATTGCTGTATCTTGTAGCTCTGTGTCACTGCAAGCATCCATTCCATATCTGTGCGGCATTTTTGTGAGCAGTATATATAGTATTACAGTGCAGCATTTTGGTGACCAACAGTATATAGTTGTACAGTAGGCCATTGCTGTATCTTGCAGCTCTGTGTCACTGCAATTATCCATTCCATATCTGTGCTGCATTTTTGTGAGCAGTATATATAGTATTACAGTGCAGCATTTTGGTGACCAACAGTATACATATATAGGCCCTCATTCCGAGTTGTTCGCTCGCTAGCTGCTTTTAGCAGCTTTGCACACGCTAAGATGCCGCCTACTGGGAGTGAATCTTAGCTTTGCATAATTGCGAATAGAAATTTCTTTGCAGTTTCTGAGTAGCTCGGGACTTACTCTGCCACTGCGATCAGTTCAGTCAGTTTCGTTCCTGGTTTGACGTCACAAACACACCCAGCGTTCGCCCAGACACTCCCACGTTTCTCCAGCCACTCCCGCGTTTTTCCCAGAAACGGCAGCGTTTTTTCGCACACACCCATAAAACGGCCAGTTTCCACCAAGAAACACCCACTTCCTGTCAATCACACTCCGATCACCAGAACGATGAAAAATCCTCGTTATGCCGTGAGTAAAATACCTAACTTTTGAGTAAAATAACTAAGCGCATGCGCTCTGCGAACCTTGCGCATGCGCAGTAAGCGACTAATCGCAATATAGCGAAACTCGGCAACGAGCGAACAACTCGGAATGAGGGCCATAGTACAGTACAGTAGGCCATTGCTATTGATATATTACTGGCATATAATTCCACACATTAAAAAATGGAGAACAAAAATGTGGAGGGTGAAATAGGGAAAGATCAAGATCCACTTCCACCTCGTGCTGAAGCTGCTGCCACTAGTCATGGCCGAGACGATGAAATGCCATCAACGTCGTCTGCCAAGGCCGATGCCCAATGTCATAGTAAAGAGCATGTAAAATACAAAAAACTAAAGTTCAGTAAAATGACCCAAAAATCTAAATTAAAAGCGTCTTGCCAATATGCCATTTACGACACGGAGTGGCAAGGAACGGCTGAGGCCCTGGCCTATGTACATTGCTAGTGGTTCAGCTTCACATGAGGATGGAAGTATTCATCCTCCTGCTAGAAAAATGAAAAGACTTAAGCTGGCAAAAGCACAGCAAAGAACTGTGCGTTCTTCTAAATCACAAATCCCCAAGGAGAGTCCAATTGTGTCGGTTGCGATGCCTGACCTTCCCAACACTGGACGGGAAGAGGTGGAGCCTTCCACCATTTGCACGCCCCCTGCAAGTGCTGGAAGGAGCACCCGCAGTCCAGTTCCTGATAGTTAAATTGAAGATGTCACTGTTGAAGTACACCAGGATGAGGATATGGGTGTTGCTGGCACTGAGGAGGAAATTGACAAGGAGGATTCTGATGGTGAGGTGGTTTGTTTAAGTCAGGCACCCATGGAGACATCTGTTGTCCGTGGGACGAATATGGCCATTGACATGCCTGGTCAAATTACAAAAAAAATCACCTCTTCGGTGTGGAATTATTTTAACAGAAATGCGGACAACAGGTGTCAAGCCGTGTGTTGCCTTTGTCAAGCTGTAAGAAGTAGGGGTAAGGACGTTAACCACCTAGGAACATCCACCCTTATATGTCACTTGGAGCGCATTCATCAGAAGTCATTGACAAGTTAAAAAACTTTGGGTGACAGCGGAAGCAGTCCACTGACAACTAAATCCCTTCCTCTTGTAAGCAAGCTCCTGCAAACCACACCATCAACTCGCTCAGTGTCAATTTCCTCATTAGACAGGAAAACCAATAGTCCTGCAGGCCATGTGACTGGCAAGTCTGATGAGTCCTCTCCTGCCTGGGATTCCTCTGATGCATCCTTGAGTGTAACGCCTACTGCTGCTGGTGCTGCTGTTGTTGCTGCTGGGAGTCGATCGTCATCCCAGAGGGGAAGTCGGAAGACCACTTATACTACTTCCAGTAAGCAATTGACTGTCCAACAGTCCTTTGCGAGGAAGATGAAATATCACAGCAGTCATCCTGCTGCAAAGCGGATAAATCAGGTCTTGGCAGCTGCGTTGGTGTTAAATGTGTGTCCGGTATCCACCGTTAATTCACAGGGAATTAGAGAATTGTTTGAGGTACTGTGTCCCCGGTACCAAATACCATCTAGGTTCCTTTTCTCTAGGCAGGCGATACCGAGAATGTACACAGACGTCAGAAAAAGAGTCACCAGTGTCCTAAAAAATGCAGTTGTACCCAATGTCCACTTAACCACGGACATGTGGACAAGTGGAGTAGGGCAGACTCAGGACCATATGACTGTGACAGCCCACTGGGTAGATGTATTGCCTCCCGCAGCAAGAACAGCAGCGGCGGCACCAGTAGCAGCATCTTGCAAACGCCAAATCGTTCCTAGGCAGGCTACGCTTTTTATCAATGCTTTTCATAAGAGGCACGCAGCTGACAACCTCTTACGGAAACTGAAGAACATCATCGCAGAATGGCTTACCCCACTTGGACTTTCCTGGGGATTTGTGACATCGGACAACGCCACCAATATTGTGCGTGCATTAAATTTGGGCAAATTCCAGCACGTCCCATGTTTTGCACATACATTGAATTTGGTGGTGCAGAATTTTTTTAAAAATGACATGGGCGTGCAAAAGATGCTGTCGGCGGCCCGAAGAATTGCGGGCCACTTTCGGCATTCAGCCACCGCGTGCCGAAGACTGGAGCACCAGCAAACACTCCTGAACCTGCCCCGCCATCAGCTGAAGCAAGAGGTGGTAACGAGGTGGAATTCAACCCTCTATATGCTTCAGAGGATGGAGGAGCAGCAAAAGGCCATTCAAGCCAATACATCTGCCTATGATATAGGCAAAGGAGGGGGAATGCACCTGACTCAAGCACAGTGGAGAATGATTTCAACGTTGTGCAAGGTTCTGCAACCCTTTGAACTTGCCACACGTGAAGTCAGTTCAGACATTGCCAGCCTGAGTCAGGTCATTCCCCTCATCAGGCTTTTGCGGAAGAAGCTGGAGAGATTGAAGGAGGAGCTAAAACGGAGCGATTCCGCTAGGCATGTGGGACTTGTGGATGGAGCCCTTAATTCGCTTAACCAGGATTCACGGGTGGTCAATCTGTTGAAATCAGAGCACTACATTTTGGCCACCGTGCTCGATCCTAGGTTTAAAGCCTACATTGTATCTCTCTTTCCGGCAGACACAAGTCTGCAGATGTTCAAAGACCTGCTGGTGAGACACTTGTCAACTCAAACGGAACGTGACACGTCAATATCTCCTCCTTCACATTCTCCCGCAACAGGGGCTGCGAGGAAAAGGCTAAGAATTCCGAGCCCACCCGCTGGCGGTGATGCAGGGCAGTCTGGAGTGAGTGCTGACATCTGGTCCGGACTGAAGGACCTGCCAACGATTACTGACATGTCGTCTACTGTCACTGCATATGATTCTGTCACCATTGAAAGAATGGTGGAGGATTATATGAGTGACCGCATCCAAGTAGGCACGTCAGACAGTCCGTACGTATACTGGCAGGAAAAAGAGGCAATTTGGAGGCCCTTGCACAAACTGGCTTTATTTTACCTAAGTTGCCCCCCCCCCTCCAGTGTGTACTCCGAAAGAGTGTTTAGTGCAGCCGGTCACCTTGTCAGCAACAGGCGTACGAGGTTACTTCCACAAAATGTGGAGAAGATGATGTTCATCAAAATGAATTATAATCCATTCCTCCGTGGAGACATTCACCATCAGTTGTCTCCAGAAAGTACACAGGGACCTGAGATGGGGGATTCCAGTGGGGACGAATTAATAATCTGTGAGGAGGGGGATGTACACTGTGAAAGGGGTGAGGAATCGGAGGATGATGATGAGGTGGACATCTTGCCTCTGTAGAGCCAGTTTGTGCAAGGAGAGATTGATTGCTTCTCTTTTTGTGGGGCCCAAACCAACCAGTCATTTCAGCTACAGTCATGTGGCAGACCCTGTCACTGAAATGATGGGTTTGTTAAAGTGTGCATGTCCTGTTTATACAACATAAGGGTGGGTGGGAGGGCCCAAGGACAATTCCATCTTGCACCTCTTTTTTCTTTAATTTATCTTTGCATCATGTGATGTTTGGGGACAATTTTTTTAAGTGCCATCCTGTCTGACACTGCAGTGGCACTCCTAGATGGGCCAGGTATTTGTGCCGGCCACTTGGGTCGCTTAGCTTAGTCATATAATACTATGGGATCAAAATTACCCCCAAATTCTATTATTTAAGCTGTTTTTGAGGGTTTTTTGAAAAAAACCACCCAAATCCAAGACACACCCGAATCCGACAAAAAAATTTCAGGGAGGTTTTGCCAAAACGCGTCCGAATCCAAAACACGGCCGCAGAACCGAATCCAAAACCAAAACACAAAACCCGAAAAATGTCCGGTGCAGATCTCTAATATATATATATATATATATATATACATACACACATAAACACATAGCATAGTAAACATGAATACATATATATATATATATATATATATATATATATATACACACATACAGTACACGTATATATACACATGTATATATATCGTATGTGTGTGTGTGTGTGTGTTGTGTTTGTGTGTTTATATGTATGTATATGTAGAGATGTGCCCTGTGGGCACATCTGTGGTGCTGTCCCTAGCTGGGGACAGCGCTGGGGCAGCTTGTCTGTCCCCAGCGCTGGGTGCGTGGCGGCGGGTGTCCGGTGCAGGGATTACCCTTTTCCCTGCACCGGACCAGAGGCGTTTGAATCTTGGCGCCCTCCGGGAGCCAATCGCGGCTCCCGGAGCGGCAGCCAGTCAGAGAGGGACGCGGCGAGCCAATCGGCGCTCGCCGCGTCATAGGCCCCGCCCCCGGCGTCTGACGTCAGACGCCGGGCGGGAGCCGAAGGGACGGAGCGCGCGGAAGAGCGCGAAGAAGAGAGACGCCACGCGGAGGAGCCAGAAGAGGTCATCGCGGTCGGAGTTCGGGTGGCCGCGGAAGAGGCCTGAAGACGTCCGGCGGCAGGAAGATGTCTGGCGGCGGCTGGACGCGGCGAGGCGACGGCGGCGCCGCTGGCCAGGACGGGCCAGCGGCCGAAGATTGAAGGAGAGCGCCGGAGAGGTCACCAGGGGTGGGAAGCAAAGAGCTGACGAAGCTTCCCCCTGGTGCCTCTCCCAGCGGGTCAGGTAGGCCCTTTTCAGGTGCCCCTGTACCCGCTCCTCCCTAGACCACCGGGTGTTCGGGCAATAGGCCCGTGGGCACAGTCAGGCCCTCCCGGCCTGTGGGCATGTAGTCGGGCCCTCCCGGCCCGTGGGCACATAGTCGGGCCCTCCTGGCCCGTGGGGGCATTTAGTCGGGCCCTCCAGGCCCGCGGCCAATTAGGGGTACATTAAGGTGACCCTGGGCATTAGGCCCAGGTCACCCAACGGGCACCAGTTAGGCGGGCACTAGGCCCGGGGGCATATCAGGCGATAGGCCTGTGGGGCATTAGAGGGCGCTAGGCCCTAGTGTATTTTGGCAGTAGGTACATATAAGGTGACCCTGGGCACAAGGCCCAGGTCACCCAACGGGCAGCAAGTTAGGCGGGCGCTAGGCCCGTGGGCGAAGTCAGGCCTCCGGCCTGTGTGCAGTTAGGGGGCGCTAGGCCCAGTGAACAAGTGCCCCCGAGGTGAATAAAGGTGGCACCGGGCACTAGGCCCAGGCCACCCTGAGGTGTTAGGTAGGCAGGCCCGCTCGGCCTGAGCCCTAAGGAGAGAGTACGGTAGGTGGGTGAGCTGTGCGGCCCCCACTACTGGGTGTTCTGAGTCGGGTAACTAAAGGGACCGTACCGTCGCTTGCATTGTGTATCGTGATGTATGTTACCATGCGGGGCAAAGTGTGAGCTCGTTAAGTGTGTTTAGTTTTGTTGCACCACACCCACAGAGCTAGTTCGAGGGCTCTGCCGTTGTAGTTAGTATAGGGTGTGACACTAGGTTAGAGTTAGGCCCTGCACGGCTGTTTGCTTGTTTGTTTACCTCCTTACAGGGACCTGTAAGAGAAGAAGACGTTCGCAGTGCGAAAACTGACGGTGAGTAACATCTGTGTGCGTTTGTCCCTTGTCTGTCCCCGAGCGCCGGAATCAGGATTGCTCACGGACGTGAGAATCCTTTTCATCACACTACGTGCGAGAGCGCGAGTGTGTGAAATCTGGGTGGCTGAGGCTTCGTGCCGGTGATGACCATTCACCCAACCAGTGAAGGTCGCGGTCACCCCTGGGGTATCCCCTGTTCCAGTGGAAGAAGGGTCGATACCCCCTTTAAGGTATATTATTCTCTCCTCAGCTCGGTCGTCGGTCAGCTCCGAGAGGGAATCGCCGTGTCCGGATCCGACTGAAGATTTCCAGGTCCGTTGAAGGTTCCGGTACCTGAAGGTGAGAGAGAGCGGCGCCTGGTGAGTACCAAGTCTACACCTGCACGGCAGCAGGCACCACACGCACCGCAGCCGCACCTCTCACATATATACATGTGTATATATGTATGCACATGGATATATATGTACTACAGGTTGAGTATCCCATATCCAAATATTCCGAAATACGGAATATTCCGAAATACGGACTTTTTTGACTGAGATTGAGGTAGTGAAAACTTTGTTTTTTGATGGCTCAATGTACACAAACTTTGTTTAATACACAAAGTTATTACAAATATTGTATTAAATGACCTTCAAGCTGTGTGTATAAGGTGTATATGAAACCTAAATGAATTGTGTGAGTGTACACACACTTTGTTTAATGCACAAAGTTACAAATTTTTTTGGCTAAAATGACATTCAGGCTGTGTGTATAAGGTGTATATGAAACATAGATGCATTCTGTGCTTAGATTTAGGTCCCATCACCATGATATCTCATTATGGCATGCAATTATTCCAAAACACGGAAAAATCCGATATCCAAAATACCTCTGGTCCCAAGCATTTTGGATAAGGGATACTCAACCTGTATAATTAAAATAAAGTAAACTTTTATTAAGGACTTACAAGTGCCACCAGGAAGACAGCAGGCTGCAGAGGACGCTAGACAGCCATTAATAATACTTGGCTCGCAAAATGGAGGGGGGCTTTCTGGGTGTTCGGAAACCCCCCTGCGTGCGCCACTGCAGCCGTATTCATTTTATTCTTAACCAATACTAATCAGAGCAATTTGAGACCCTGCATGCAATATTAGCACTACCATGTAAATTATTTAGTAATTATATATTCTCATTACCTCCTGCTGCTTGACAAGAAATGCATCAAGGAATCCTCGTTGGTCATCTCTGTCCAGTCCTTTCAGATGATTCTTGTACTCAGCGGAGATGACAGCGTGCAGGTCAGCTATATTCTGCTTGATTTTACTGTGCGCACCGGGCAGGTACCGGAAGAAAGGAAGCACGTTGTACAGCTAAGAGTGAACAATAATTGTTAATAACATATCTGCAGCTAATTAGCCATGCTCGTACCATCACCCAACCAGCCACATCCACAGTGGTAGAACACTAACAGCCCCCCCTCCCCCCAAACCCTGTCACTGACTGAGGAAAGATGGTCAAATCCTAACCTGGTCTGAGGGGCAAGGCCGCAGTATGTAAATAGCTGCATGCTGCTTCTTTGTTGCCACTGGCAGCATACAGCTCAGGACTAAATGATGATGGCATTCCCACACCCCTATCTGCTACCCCTATACACATCTTCCTCTAGGAGTTACGCCATTACTCTGCCAGTCAGAGCCGGCCATATGCATAGGCAAACTAGGCAATTGCCTAGGGCATTTGATATGCCTAGGGGCATCAGCAGCTTCTGCTGATTAAAATGATATGCAGCATACCTATATTCTGTGTGTAGCATTTCATATGCAGATACAGCCACAGTCTCACACAGTATATAGGCATGCTGCATATCATTTAAGGGCACTAATAATGTGCAGCAAATGGGTAGGGGGCACTATGTGTCATTATGTGTATAAGGGCATTAATAATGTGCGGCATATGTGTAAGGGACATTATGTGTAAAAGGGCATTAATAAAGGTTGTCATAATGTGTAAGGTGCATTATGTTTATAAGGACATTAAGAAGGTGTCTCATATGTGTAAGGGGCATTACTGTGTGGAATTATGTGTATAAATGCATTACTAATGTGTGGCATTGTGTGTATAAGGTGCTCTGCTATGTGGCGTTGCGTATAGAAAGAGCACTACTGTGTCGTCTAATGTGAATAAAGAGCAATAGGGTGTGGTGTAATGTGAATAAGAAGCAATTCAGTGTGATGTAATGTGAATAAGGGGCTCTACTGTGAGGAGTAACGTTTATAAGGTAAAGAGATACTACTGTGGGATGTAATATGAATTATGGACACTATCACATGATCAGATGTGAATAAAGTTGCAGTACTGTGTGGCGTAATTGGAATTGGGGTTACTATTGTGTGGCCATGCCCCTTGCCAGCAAAAACACAACCCTTTTTGGGCTGCGCGCCAAATGTGCGAACTGTTCCTATTTAAATATAGGGGATACAAACACAAAAATAAGGACTGCTATGGGTGAGGGGTGATGGTTCTGGGAAAGAGGTGCAAGGTCAGAGGTGGAACCAGCTGTGGTGCTAGTGGGCACCAGCCAAAATCTAGCCTAGGGCATCATATTGGTTAGGGCCGGCTCTGCTGCCAGTCGTGATCATACTTCATCAAAGTCGGGCCTAAGTTACATTGGAACAGTGCTTCCCAAATCCAGGCTTCAGGATGCACTAACAGAGCATGTCTTCCAGGTCTCCCTGCTGGGGCACAGGTGTTCTCATTACCGACTGAGACAGTTTAAAAGATCCACAGGTGGTTCTAATTATTTCACTTGCGATTCTGTCAGGGGATCTAGAAAACCTGACCTGTACTGTTAGTGTGTTCCGAGGACTGAATTTGATGGCAAAATGTAGATGGGACCTGAATCTTAGTTGTAGGCTAATGCCACTGCAGATGCGATTTCTGACTCAGAAGAGTTGCAAAAATTTGCTAATGTAACAGCCACCGGAATTTGTATAGAGAGGTCCTCCAAAGCCTTCACAGCTGCCCACAACTGCGTACACCATTGCAGCATCGACACAGATCAGGCAAGCATCAAACTCCTGAGCGAGTTAATAGTCACTTGTAATAGCCGCTGTAACTGAGATGCCGGCAGTGTCGGCTCCAGAGGTGGGGCTACAGCACAGTTCAAAATTCAAATAAGGGAGGCAAACCAACTGCCACCCCAACCACTGCCAAATATGGCCGGCCGGGGCTCACTGGCAGCTGGTGTGGCTCCTCTATTTTAAATTTTAACTGCGCTGTAGCCTCACCTTTGGAGCAGCCACTGGATACCGGAGATGTGTTTCCTGTGTACAGGATCACAGTCGGTGGCTCATACACACCCCGAAAATAGTTCTGACATGACCACATTTTTGCCGCCACTCCCCGTTACTTCCCACAAAAGGGCCATTCCCTGTCAATTACTTGCGAATCAATCCTCGCTGCGACCATAATCGCAATTCAATCACTGCGCGTGCGCACTGCGGCAGTGATAATATCTCAACTGCCTGAACATTGGAGTAGCATACAGCTATGTATGAATCAGGCACATCCTGAAGTTATATCACCTGTGGGGTTGGTTCCGCACTGGACTGGGGAGACAATGTTTCTTATTAGAGTTATTGTCAAGATGACCAACGGTAAGAGTTAGGGGGGTGTGAGCAATATTGGACTGGGGCATGTAGGGCCCACCGGGGGAATGCTGTGTTAGAGGCCCATGGTTAGGGGTGTGGCCAGTCTCTAGAGGGGGTGTGTCCAGTCACCGCATTGGTTTACCTAACCATTTTGCAAGTGTTGGTCCCCTAGATAAATATACTGTATACAGTAAATACTGTAGTGCATGCTAGATAATGTACTAGATTAGTAACAGCACAATATGGAACCTGATCCTTAGAGGAGGGGGAGGGCCCCCAGGCAGTAGGGCCCACCGATGTTTTCCCCTGTACCCCTGTGGGCCAGTCCAACCATGGGTGTGAGCTATCTCGATTGTTGGTGGTGCTCCCAGAGTCAGTATTATTAATCAAAAGAAACAAAGAGGAAATAAGGACCCTTTGTTGGGGCACGCTTAATACAGTAATGAAAAAGATTTTAAAAAAAATGACCTTTTAATCAATGATTGAAAAGACAGTAGGGTTACACACAAAAATATACAAGGATTAAGTTACTCAGTAAAATTAGAACGAGGCGAGCACCTTCAATGGATCCTCTAAGGGTGCAGCTTGTAGTCTATAATCAGTGGCGTAACTAGAAATTTTTCTCCCCCAAGCCCAAAAATTCTCCAGCGTCCATTATGACATTATGACACACACCGCAATGTCCGTGATACATTATGCCACACACTGCAATGTCCGTGATACATTATGCCACACACCGTAATGCCCATTACACATTAAGTCCTACCGTAAGGCTTCTAATTACTTTTAAATTACCTGCTCGTTGCCAGGGGTTTCATGCACTGGGTGTCATGCTCGTTGCCAGGGGTTTCATGCTCTTGGTTCCATGCACGGTGCCAGGGGTTTTCATGTTCAGGGTGTCATGCTCGTTGCCAGGGGTTTCATGCACTGGGTGTCATGCTCGTTGCCAGGAGTTTCATGCACTGGGTGTCATGCTCATTGCTAGGGGGTAGTGCTTGTTGCTAGGGCTGTGCTCCCATTGCCACATATGCCCCCAGTGCCAGATATTCCCCCACAGTGCCAGGTACACACATGCCCCCAATGCCAAATATAGCCCCCCCCATGTGCCAGGTACACATATACCCCCCCAGTGCCACATATGCCCCCTCAGTGCCACATATGCCCCCCGAAGTGCAAAATATGCTCTCCCTCCCCCTGTGCCGAATATGCTCCCCCAGTGGCCAGTTAAAATCCCCCCCCTTCCCCCGCGCTCCCCCGCTGTTTTGTGATGGAGGGACACAGAGGGCACAGCGCGCGCCTCTCCTGTGTCCCTCCCTGGTCTCCGGCGGGTCTGTTAAAGGAAGTGCCGGTTCGTGAGCCAATCAGAGCTCACGTACGGGCACTTCATTCATTAGACCCGCCGGAGACCCAGGAGGGACACAGTAGAAGCGCGCGCGGTGCCCTCCGTGTCCCTCCATCACAGCAGCGGTGGGAAGGAGGGAGAGGAGACCGCAGACTGACATGCGGACGGCTCGTCCGCATGTCAACCTGCGCTAAATCAGTGGCGGCGCCCCCGCAGCCCTGCGCCTCCAAGCCACCGCGAGGGCTGCGGGGGCAGTAGTTACGCCACTGTCTATAATGATCTGAAGATTAATTTTGAGGGGAATAGGTCATTGATAAATCTTTTCATTACTGTAATAAGCGTTCCCCAGCAAGGAGTCTTTCCTCTTTTTTCTTTTCATCCTGAAGTTATTTCATTCTAGCCTACTCTCTCAAAGGGGGTCATTCCGAGTTCGCTCGTTGCCGATTTTCGCTATGCTGCGATTAGTTGCAAATTGCGCATGTGCAAGGCACGCAGGGTGCATGCACTTAGTTATTTAACAAAAAACTTACCTGTTTTGCTGTGGCTTCTGCGGCGCTTTTCAGTCGCACTGGTGTTCGGTAAATGATTGACAGGAAAGGGGCGTTTCTGGGTGATAACTGAGCGTTTTCCCGGCGTTTGCTAAAAAACGCCGGCGTGTCAGGGAAAAACGCGGGAGTGGCAGGAGAAACGGGGGAGTGGCTGGCCGAACGCAGGGCGTGTTTGTGACGTCAAACCAGGAACTAAATGGACTGAGCTGATCGCAATCTGTGAGTAGGTCTGGAGCTACTCAGAAACTGCAAGGAATTATTTAGTAGCAGTTCTGCTAATCTTTCATTCGCACTTCTGCTAAGCTAAGATACACTCCCAGAGGGCGGCGGCCTAGCGTTTGCAATGCTGCTAAAAGGGCCCATGTGCACTGCAGGTGGGGCAGATGTAACATGTGCAGAGAGAGTTAGATTTGGGTGGGGTGCATTCAAACTGAAATCTAAATTGCAGTGTAAAAATAAAGCAGCCAGTATTTACCCTGCACAGAAACAATATAACCCACCCAAATATAACTCTCTCTGCACATGTTATATCTGCCCCCCCCCCTCCCCCCCTGCAGTGCACATTGGCTCTCATTCCGAGTTGATTGCTCGCTAGCTGCTTTTAGCAGCAGTGCAAACGCTAGGCTGCCGCCCTCTGGGAGTGTATTTTAGCTTAGCAGAAGTGCGAACGAAAGATTAGCAAAATTGCTCATAGATCTTTTCCTGCAGTTTCTGAGTAGCTCCAGACCTACTCCTACTTTCCGATCACTGCAGACAGTTTAGTTCCTGTTTTGACGTCACAAACACACCCTGTGTTCGGCCAGCCACTCCCCCGTTTCCCCAGGCACCCCTGTGTTTTTACCTGTCACGCCTGCGTTTTTTAGCACACTCCCTGAAAACGGTTTGTTACCACCCAGAAACACCCACTTCCTGTCAATCACTCACCGATCAACAGAGCGACTGAAAAGAGTCGCTCGACCTTGTGTAAAACTGCACGTCGGCCCATATGCATGCGCAGAAAAGCCGAATTTTTGCCTGATCGCTGTGCTGCGAACAACGGCAGCTAGCGATCAACTCGGAAAGAATACAGAGGGCATTCATATATGACAGGAGTGTCATAAACCTCCTGGCCCAGTGATCTCATGCTCTGGCAGGCACACGAAGGGTTAGCTTTTTTGCTGGGAGGGGTTAAAATTGGTTGATAGGCTCGTGATTGGTTTAGGTAGATGTGGGAGGTAGTTTAGGAGCTAAGTAAGAAATCTTCTGGCAACTCAGCCTCTTCGTTGCTGGACGTTACCCAGAGAAGTACAGTTTATATTACTGTCCTTATTTGATCTTCTTGTGTTTCTCACATTATCTATTCTGCTTTATCCTTTTATTCTTTCTTTATATCCTCCTTCTATTTTCTCCTCCTTCTCTTTTCCTACTACTTATTCCTCTCTATTCTTCCCCCTTTTTCACCTGATTATTCCCTTTACCTGAATTAATGGAGAGCGCGGGGACCCGTGCAGGAAGGCCGCGCAGGGTAGTCGCCCTCCCTGCTCGATACCTCGTGGGCTCCGGACGTGCTCCGGCGCCCGGCGGGGTGGACCCTCCAACATTTTACACAGAAAAATCGGTACAAATCCGAAAAAGGGGCGTGGTTGCGCGTAAAGGGGGCGTGGCCACGCCCCTTTTCCTATACTTTCAATGGAAGTTTGGAGAGGCAAAAATCGGTACAGACCATGAAAAAAAGGTACTGTACCTATTAAAAAGGTACAGTTGGAGGGTATGCTGCGGGGGTCGGCCGCGGGCGCTCGCGGACGCGTTCTCCCACGACTGGACTTCCGGAGACGGAGGCGGCGACGGCCGGAAGGGGCAGGGGCTGTCCCCGGGACCGGGAGGTGACATGTGGCCTCTCCAGCTTGCCGGCTGGGGCCCCCCTTCCGGCCCGCATTGACCCCCGCTGTGTCCCGCCGCGCTGGCAGTTTGGCGCGTGCGGCTGCTCTGGAGCGCAGCGGCGCTGGCCTCCGGGAAGTCGGGGGCGGAAACCGCACGGCGTGTCAGCGGGGGGGGGGGGGGCGGCCGATGGGGGTATTCAAGTCTCCCCAACCACTGAGCGCGGCGCTGGCCTCCGGGAAGCCGGGGGGAGGCGGCCAGTGGGGTTATTCAGGTCTCCCCAAATAATGAGCGCGGCTCTGGCCTCCGGGGAGCCGGGGGGCAGCGCCGCGCACCACATGCACAGGGGGGACAGAGCTGGAGGTATCCACGGCTGTAGGTAGCGGCCTGGCCCCCGGGGAGCCGGGGGTTGGCGGATTAGGGCCCTCATTCCGAGTTGTTCGCTCTGTAAAAATCTTCGCATCGCAGCGATTTTCCGCTTAATGCGCATGCGCAATGTCCGCACTGCTACTGCGCCAAGTAAATTTGCTATGTAGTTAGGAATTTTACTCACGGCTTTTTCATCGTTCTGGGGATCGTAATGTGATTGACAGGAAATGGGTGTTTCTGGGCGGAAACAGGCCGTTTTAAGGGCGTGTGGGAAAAAACGCTACCGTTTCCGGAAAAAACGCAGGAGTGGCCGAAGGAACGGAGGAGTGTCTGGGCGAACGCTGGGTGTGTTTGTGACGTCAAACCAGGAACGACAAGCACTGAACTGATCGCAGATGCCGAGTAAGTCTGGAGCTACTCAGAAACTGCTACGAGGTGCGTAATCGCAATATTGCGAATACATCGTTCGCAATTTTAAGATGCTAAGATTCACTCCCAGTAGGCGGCGGCTTAGCGTGAGCAAATCTGCTAAAATCCGCTTGCGAGCGAACAACTCGAAATGAGGGCCTAGGGCTTCTCCAGGGGCTGCACTTCCAGTGCAGGCCGGCAGGAGACTTTTAACGGGTGGCGCGGGGGCACTAATTGGGGGCCAATCGGGCGCAGGGTTCCCCAGCAGCGCAGCATCGGTTTCTGGGCGGAATCTGGCCATTTTATGGGTGTGTGTGAAAAAACGCTGCAGTTTCTGGGAAAAACGGGGGAGTGGCTGGAGAAACGGGGGAGTGTCTGGGCGAACGCTGGGTGTGTTTGTGACGTCAAACCAGGAACGAAACTGATTGAACTGATCGCAATGTAGGAGTAAGTCTGGAGCTACTCAGAAACTGCTAAGAAATTTCTATTCGCAATTCTGCTAATCTTTCGTTCGCAATTCTGCTAAACTAAGATTCACTCCCAGAGGGCGACGTCTTAGCGTGTGCAATGCTGCTAAAAGCAGCTAGCGAGCGAACAACTCGGAATGAGGGCCTATGTCCGTGTCTTGTGCTGCATCTGTCCAGTCACAGTGGTGGTGTCCTCTGCTGCCATATGTCCAGTGCTGCTGTATAATAAGTCCCTTACAGTGGTGCTGTGTTGTCCTGCATCAGACCAGTGGTAGTGTCCTGTGCATCAGTCAGTCCAGTGACCAATCACAGTGGTGTCCTCTGCTGCCATATGTCCAGTGCTGCTGTATAAATCCAGTCCATTGCAGTGGTGCTGTGTTGTCCTGCATCAGTCCAGTGGTGGTGTCCCTGTGCTGCCGTATATGTCCAGTAATCCTGCCGTATAATTCCAGTAATCCTGTCGTATAATTACAGTGATACTGCCGTATAATTCCAATAATCCTGCCGTATAACTACAGTAATCCTGCCGTATAATTACAGTGGTACTGGCGTATAATTACAGTAATCCTGCCGTATAATTACAGTAATCCTGCCGTATAATTACACTGGTACTGGCGTATAATTACAGTAATCCTGCCGTATAATTCCAGTAATCCTGCCATATAATTCCAGTGATACTGCCGTATAATTCGAGTAATCCTGCTGTATAATTCCAGTAATCTTGTCGTATAATTCCAGTGGTACTGCCGTATAATTCCAATGATCCTGCCATATAATTCCTGTAATCATGCCATATAATTCCAGTAATCCTGCCGTATAATTACAGTGGTACTGACATATAATTCCAGTAATCCTGCCGTATAATTACAGTGATCCTGCCGTATAATTACAGTGATCCTGCCGTATAATTACAGTGATCCTGCCGTATAAATACAGTAATCCTGCCGTATAATTACAGTGGTACTGGTGTATAATTCCAGTAATCCTGCTGTATAATTCCAGTAATCCTGCCGTATAATTCCAGTCATGTTGCCGTATAATTACAGTAATCCTGCCGTATAATTACAGTAATCCTGCCGTATAATTACAATAATCCTGCCATATAATTCCAGTAATCCTGCCGTATAATTCCAGTAATCCTGCCGTATAATTACAGTAATCCTGCCGTATAATTACAGTGGTACTGGCGTATATTTCCAGTAATTCTGAAGTATATTTCCAGTAATCCTGCTATATAATTCCAGTAATCCTGACGTATAATTCCAGTAATCCTGCCGTATAATTCCAGTGATCCTGCCGTATAATTACAGTAATCCTACCGTATAATTACATTAATCCTGCCGTATAATTACAGTGGTACTGGCGTATAATTCCAGTAATCCTGCCGTATAATTACAGTAATCCTGCCATATAATTCCAGTGATACTGCCGTATAATTCGAGTAATCCTGCTGTATAATTCCAGTAATCCTGTCGTATAATTCCAGTGGTACTGCCGTATGTTATGATTCCAGCACTCCTGACCGGAGGAGATTTTATGACAAGGACCAGAGCGCTGGAATGGAATGCAGGTAACGGGAGCAGGGAAGACTAGTTGCCCCTGGCGCCCTAACTCTATTGTCTCACCCGTGCTATCGGAAATCCCCTGCGAGACTATGGTTTCTTGAGCCCCTGGCAGCCACGTTTGAAGGGCGGATTATGTCTGCCCAACTCCGGTGCCCCCCGGTCTTAGTGAGAGACAAAGGGAAATCCGAGGCAGGATGATAACAAGAGGACCTCTGACTGACAACAGGCCAGGGGCAACAAGCTAACTAACAAAAACAGAAGTATGTGCGGAAACCCGCCAGGGAAAAGGACAACCAAAATCCACTTGTCCAATACTCCTACCCAGCACCGCCGGATACCAGAGTGGACCTGTGGAAGCGGAACCCTCAGCAGAATGCTCCAAAACACAAATAATAAATAATAAAGCGGACAAGCCGCAACACACGGCAAGGCCGCGACTCACGAACACCACTGGATGTTATATGGTGATAAGATGACAAACTTCCGAGTTCAGGACTTCCGAATACTGGAATGACCGGATACAGCAAGACTGGAACAGACTCTCAGCAAACAGAAACAGCATGCAGGAAGCTATTACCGGCGTCTGTGAGAAGCCCTGGGAGTGTATTTAACAAGGAGTCCTCCAATCAGCTGCCAAAAGGCTGATTAGAATAAATGCCGTGCAGCTGCCTTGCTGCATGGCCAGAGAGCAGGAGAATACATTAACTCTTAAAACCTAGCAACGGGGAACACGGTCCGCCAGTGGCGTCCCCGTTGCTAGGGTCCGTGCGGCTCAGCGCGCCCGGCGTCCAGCGTTGCCAGGGAGCCGGCGGCTGTCCGCGTACGGCGTCCCTGGTTGCTAGGCGCCGGGCCGCACCGACGAGCGGACCCCGGCGCCTAACAGTACCCCCCCCTTGAGGAGGGGTCAAGGAACCCCTAAAGCCAGGCTTCCAAGGAAACTCCCGAAAAAATGCCCTCTTGAGCCTTGGGGCATGAAGATCCTTATCCAGGACCCAGGACCTTTCCTCTGGACCATAACCTTTCCAGTGAACCAGAAAATAAAGCCGGCCCCTGGACAACTTGGAATCGAGAACCTTTTCCACCAGGAACTCCTGTTGTCCCTGTACATCCACTGGAGATCTTCCCTGAGAGATCTTCCGAGGAAATTTATTGGAAGAAATGTATGGCTTCAACAGGGAGCAATGAAACGTATTACCAATCCGAAGAGATTTTGGTAAACGTAACCGGAAAGCAACTGGGTTAACTTTTTTAATGATATGAAATGGTCCAATAAATTTGGGTCCCAACCTAGCTGAAGATTGTCGAAGTCTAATGTTACGAGTCGACAACCATACCCTATCTCCCACCTTAAAATTGCAAGGACGTCGGAGCCGGTCAGAAAAATTTTTCTCACGAAAGGCCGCTTTTCTGAGAGCAAGGTGCACTTTTTTCCAAATGGCTCTGAGATGGGAGGTTAAGGTTAGCGAGGAAACTGAGGAATGTTGAAAAAAAGAATTAGCTCTGGGGTGAAAACCAAAAACTGAAAAGAATGGAGACACGTTGGTGGAGGAATGACAAGAATTATTGTAAGCAAACTCCGCTAATGGAAGAAACTCGGACCAATCATTCTGGAGTTTGGCTGAGTACAAACGCAAATACTGTTTCAATGATTGGTTAACTCGCTCGGTTTGCCCGTTGGACTGTGGGTGGTAACCAGATGTTAATGACAATCTCATCTTTAATGAAGCACAAAAACACTTCCAGAATTGTGCAACGAATTGTGGACCCCGATCAGAAACAATATCAGTGGGCAACCCATGAAGTCTGAAAATATGGCGGAGAAACAACACTGCCAATCCTTGGGCAGATGGCAGTCGGGGAAGGGCAATGAAATGAGCCATCTTGCTAAAACGGTCTACTACCACCCAAATGACTCTGCATCCAGCTGAAAGGGGAAGGTCCACCACAAAATCCATGGAAATATGAGACCATGGCCTGAGAGGGACATTCAAGGGCATAAGTTGCCCGATAGGCAAGGAACGGGGAACCTTATGCTGTGCACAAACCTGACATGAAGAAACAAACTCCTTAACGTCTTTAGAAAGACCAGGCCACCATACTGAGCGGGAGACTAACTCCAATGTCTTAGAGATCCCTGGATGCCCGGAAACTTTGTTATCATGGAACTCAGTCAAAACATTAGCTCTCAGGAACTCAGGGACGTAAAGATGACCAGCAGGAGAATTTCCAGGAGCTTGGTGTTGAAGCTGTTTTAACTGGGTAAATAAATCTTGTGTGAGGCCTGCCCAAATGACTGAAGATGGAAGTATGGGAGTAACAGGACTGTTATCATGAACCGGAAGAAACTGCGTGACAGAGCATCTGCCTTGGTATTCTTGGAACCTGGCCTGAAAGTTATAATAAACTTGAAACGAGTAAAGAACAAAGCCCAACGAGCCTGCCGGGCATTCAGCCGCTTAGCTGATTCGATGTATTGCAGATTCTTATGGTCAGTCAATACTGAAATGGTATGTGTTGCTCCCTCCAGCCAATGCCTCCACTCCTCGAAAGCCCATTTTATTGCCAGTAGTTCCCGGTTACCAACGTCATAGTTGGATTTAGCGGAGGAGAATTTCCTAGACATAAAGGCACAAGGATGTAGTTCCTGAGACTCTGGATCCTTTTGAGATAGTATAGCCCCTACTCCAACCTCCGAGGCATCAACCTCCACCACGAAGGGCAATCCTGGATTGGGATGTCTAAGGACTGGAGCCGAGACAAAAGCTTGTTTCAAGGCCCGAAAGGACAATTCCGCTTCACGTGACCAGTTGGTAGGATCTGCTCCTTTCTTTGTCAGGGCCACAATGGGAGGAACCAGGTCGGAGAAGGAATGAATGAACCTCCTGTAATAATTCGCAAACCCTAAAAAGCGCTGAATTGCTTTTAAATTGGTGGGTTGCGCCCAACTAAGGATGGCCTGAAGCTTCTTTGGTTCCATGAAAAATCCCCGAGGGGAAATAATGTATCCTAAAAAAGATACCTCCGTGACATGAAACTCGCATTTCTCCAGTTTGGCATATAGATGATTCTCACGTAACTTTTGAAGAACCTGACGCACCTGGGTAACATGTTGTTCAATAGAGTCAGAATAAATCAGGATGTCGTCTAAGTAAACGACCACGAATTTCCCTAGGAAGTCACGGAGCACATCATTAATGAGGTCCTGGAAAACTGCTGGAGCGTTAGACAAGCCGAACGGCATCACTAGGTACTCGTAGTGACCCGACTGAGTACTGAAGGCTGTCTTCCACTCATCTCCGGACCTGATTCGGATGAGGTTATACGCTCCTCTTAGATCGATTTTGGAGAAAATCACAGCCGAACGCAGCTGATCAAAGAGGACAGAAATCAGTGGCAGAGGATAAGTATTTTTAACTGAGATTTTATTTAAGGCTCTATAGTCAATGCAAGGTCTGAGTGAGCCATCCTTTTTCTCCACAAAGAAGAAGCCTGCACTTAAAGGAGATTTAGATGACCTAATAAATCCTTTCCCTAGGCTCTCTTTAACATAGTCATTCATGGCCGCAGTTTCTGGCCCGGATAAAGCATATAACCTTCCCTTTGGCAATGCGGAACCAGGAATTAGCTCAATGGCGCAATCATAAGGCCGATGGGGAGGCAGAAGGTCTGCATTGCCCTTGGAGAACACATCAGCAAATTCCTGGTACTCCACGGGAATGAGTTCAGGAATTGCAACAGCTATTCTGACTGGAAACAAAATACATTCCTTATCACAGAAGGCACCCCATTGAGAAATCTCCCCTGACCGCCAATCAATGGTGGGATTGTGAAAGGCCAGCCAAGGGTGACCCAGAACCACTGGAACTGCTGGGCAATGGGTAAGGAAGAACTCGATCTTTTCAGAATGAAGAGCTCCTACCGTAAGTAGTACAGGGGGTGTACAGAGGGAAATAACCCCATTGGACAGTGGACTCCCATCTAGACCATGCATGGTGACACTCCTACCCAAAAATAACTGAGGAATGCCTAAGGCCTTGGCCCAAGTTAAATCCATAAAGTTTCCTGCGGCTCCACTGTCGACAAAAGCCGACACCGAGGAACTGAGGCTGCCAAAGGAAACCTTAGCTGGGACTAAAAGGGAGTTATGCGAGGAGATAAGCTGCAGACCTAGGTGAACCCCCTCACAATTCACCTGGTCAAGGCGTTTCCCGACTTATTCGGACAATTACGAGCAAAATGTCCCTTACCCCCACAGTACAAACAAAGACCAGAGTTTTGCCTTCTGGCTCTCTCTTCAGGAGACAACCGGGAGAGACCCATCTGCATGGGCTCCTCTATGTCCTCAGGGATGGAATATACACACGGAGATGACCTGACCGATGCTCCTTTTTCAGCCTTCCGCTCTCTGAGACGACGATCAATCTTAATAGAAAGCTCCATGAGTTTATCGAGAGTCTCAGGAGCGGGATACTGGAGGAGACTGTCTTTAATTGATTCTGATAAGCCGAGGCGAAACTGACTGCGCAGGGCTGGGTCATTCCAGCCACAGTCGTTCGACCACCGGCGAAACTCCGTACAATAAACCTCTGCGGGATTCCTACCCTGTCTGAGAGCGCGCAACTGACCTTCAGCGGATGCCTCTCTATCAGGGTCGTCATATAACAGTCCTAAAGACCCAAAAAAAGCGTCTACTGACAGCAACACCGGATCATCTGCTTTTAAACCAAATGCCCAAGTCTGGGGATACTCCTGGAGCAAAGAAATAATAATCCCGACCCGCTGAGATTCAGTACCCGAGGAGATCGGTCTTAAACGAAAATAAAGTTTACAGTAGAGATGAGCGCCTGAAATTTTTCGGGTTTTGTGTTTTGGTTTTGGGTTCGGTTCCGCGGCCGTGTTTTGGGTTCGAACGCGTTTTGGCAAAACCTCACCGAATTTTTTTTGTCGGATTCGGGTGTGTTTTGGATTCGGGTGTTTTTTTCAAAAAACACTAAAAAACAGCTTAAATCATAGAATTTGGGGGTCATTTTGATCCCAAAGTATTATTAACCTCAAAAACCATAATTTACACTCATTTTCAGTCTATTCTGAATACCTCACACCTCACAATATTATTTTTAGTCCTAAAATTTGCACCGAGGTCGCTGTGTGAGTAAGATAAGCGACCCTAGTGGCCGACACAAACACCGGGCCCATCTAGGAGTGGCACTGCAGTGTCACGCAGGATGTCCCTTCCAAAAAACCCTCCCCAAACAGCACATGACGCAAAGAAAAAAAGAGGCGCAATGAGGTAGCTGTGTGAGTAAGATTAGCGACCCTAGTGGCCGACACAAACACCGGGCCCATCTAGGAGTGGCACTGCAGTGTCACGCAGGATGGCCCTTCCAAAAAACCCTCCCCAAACAGCACATGACGCAAAGAAAAAAAGAGGCGCAATGAGGTAGCTGTGTGAGTAAGATTAGCGACCCTAGTGGCCGACACAAACACCGGGCCCATCTAGGAGTGGCACTGCAGTGTCACGCAGGATGTCCCTTCCAAAAAACCCTCCCCAAACAGCACATGACGCAAAGAAAAAAAGAGGCGCAATGAGGTAGCTGTGTGAGTAAGATTAGCGACCCTAGTGGCCGACACAAACACCGGGCCCATCTAGGAGTGGCACTGCAGTGTCACGCAGGATGTCCCTTCCAAAAAACCCTCCCCAAACAGCACATGACGCAAAGAAAAAAAGAGGCGCAATGAGGTAGCTGACTGTGTGAGTAAGATTAGCGACTCTAGTGGCCGACACAAACACCGGGCCCATTTAGGAGTGGCACTGCAGTGTCACGCAGGATGTCCCTTCCAAAAAACCCTCCCCAATCAGCACATGATGCAAAGAAAAAGAAAAGAAAAAAGAGGTGCAAGATGGAATTGTCCTTGGGCCCTCCCACCCACCCTTATGTTGTATAAACAAAACAGGACATGCACACTTTAACCAACCCATCATTTCAGTGACAGGGTCTGCCACACGACTGTGACTGATATGACGGGTTGGTTTGGACCCCCCCCAAAAAAGAAGCAATTAATCTCTCCTTGCACAAACTGGCTCTACAGAGGCAAGATGTCCACCTCATCATCACCCTCCGATATATCACCGTGTACATCCCCCTCCTCACAGATTATCTTCACGTCCAGTGTTGGGAAGGTCAGGCATCGCAACCGACACAATTGGACTCTCCTTGTGGATTTGGGATTTCGAAGAATGCACAGTTCTTTGCTGTGCTGCTTTTGCCAGCTTGAGTCTTTTCATTTTTCTAGCGAGAGGCTGAGTGCTTCCATCCTCATGTGAAGCTAAACCACTAGCCATGAACATAGGCCAGGGCCTCAGCCGTTCCTTGCCACTCCGTGTCGTAAATGGCATATTGGCAAGTTTACGCTTCTCCTCCGACAATTTTATTTTAGGTTTTGGAGTCCTTTTTTTTCTGATATTTGGTGTTTTGGATTTGACATGCTCTGTACTATGACATTGGGCATCGGCCTTGGCAGACGACGTTGCTGGCATTTCATCGTCTCGGCCATGACTAGTGGCAGCAGCTTCAGCACGATGTGGAAGTGGATCTTGATCTTTCCCTAATTTTGGAACCTCAACATTTTTGTTCTCCATATTTTAATAGGCACAACTAAAAGGCACCTCAGGTAAACAATGGAGATGGATACTAGTATACAATTATGGACTGCCTGCCGAGTGCAGACACAGAGGTAGCCACAGCCGTGAACTACCGTACTGTACTGTGTCTGCTGCTAATATAGACTGGTTGATAAAGAGATGTCTATGTAACTATGTATGTATAAAGAAGAAAGAAAAAAAAAACACGGTTAGGTGGTATACAATTATGGACGGACTGCCTGCCGAGTGCAGACACAGAGGTAGCCACAGCCGTGAACTACCGTACTGTACTGTGTCTGCTGCTAATATAGACTGGTTGATAAAGAGATGTCGTAGTAGTATGTATGTATAAAGAAGAAAAAAAAACCACGGTTAGGTGGTATACAATTATGGACGGACTGCCTGCCGAGTGCAGACACAGAGGTAGCCACAGCCGTGAACTACCGTACTGTGTCTGCTGCGACTGGATGATAAATGATATAAAAAAAATATATATATCACTACTGCAGCCGGACAGGTATATATTATATATTATATAATGACGGACCTGCTGGACACTGTCTGTCAGCAGAATGAGTTTTATTTTTATAGAATAAAAAAAACAACAACACACAAGTGAAGTCACACGACGAGTGTTTAACTTTTTCAGGCAATCACAATATAAGTATACTACTAACTATACTGGTGGTCAGTGTGGTCAGGTCACTGGTCAGTCACACTGGCAGTGGCACTCCTGCAGCAAAAGTGTGCACTGTTTAATTTTAATATAATATTATGTACTCCTGGCTCCTGCTATAACCTATAACTGGCACTGCAGTGCTCCCCAGTCTCCCCCACAATTATAAGCTGTGTGAGCTGAGCAGTCAGACAGATATATAATATATATAGATGATGCAGCACACTGGGCTGAGCCTGAGCAGTGCACACAGATATGGTATGTGACTGAGTCACTGTGTGTATCGCTTTTTTCAGGCAGAGAACGGATATATTAAATAAACTGCACTGTCTGGTGGTCACTCACTATATAATATTATGTACTCCTGGCTCCTGCTATAACCTATAACTGGCACTGCAGTGCTCCCCAGTCTCCCCCACAATTATAAGCTGTGTGAGCTGAGCAGTCAGACAGATATATAATATATATAGATGATGCAGCACACTGGGCTGAGCCTGAGCAGTGCACACAGATATGGTATGTGACTGAGTCACTGTGTGTATCGCTTTTTTCAGGCAGAGAACGGATATATTAAATAAACTGCACTGTCTGGTGGTCACTCACTAGTAAACTCTCTGCACTCTCTACACTTCTACAGTACTCCTCCTAGTCCTAAGCTCCAGTAAATCTCTCTCTCTTATAATCTAAATGGAGAGGACGCCAGCCACGTCCTCTCCCTATCAATCTCAATGCACGTGTGAAAATGGCGGCGACGCGCGGCTCCTTATATAGAATCCGAGTCTCGCGAGAATCCGACAGCGTCATGATGACGTTCGGGCGCGCTCGGGTTAACCGAGCAAGGCGGGAGGATCCGAGTCTGCTCGGACCCGTGAAAAAAACCATGAAGTTCGGGCGGGTTCGGATTCAGAGAAACCGAACCCGCTCATCTCTAGTTTACAGGATTCTTTAAAATTAAAAAACTCTTTTCTATCCCCAGAAAAACGGTCAGGCAAATGCATTTTTGGTTCAGGAACTACCCTCGGGGAAGTTCGTAAAAGATCTTCCTGCGACTTCACCCGAAGGGAAAGATCCTGAACCATCTGAGTAAGTTCTTGAATCTGACTGACTAAGAGCTGACCAGGATTTGGTCCTAACCCTGTTGGATTCATGAGGCCGACAATTTCTTACAAAAAACTGAATAAAAATTAAACTCCGTTTTAATTTTAAGTTTTGGTATGGCCGGTAATAATGTTATGATTCCAGCACTCCTGACCGGAGGAGATTTTATGACAAGGACCAGAGCGCTGGAATGGAATGCAGGTAACGGGAGCAGGGAAGACTAGTTGCCCCTGGCGCCCTAACTCTATTGTCTCACCCGTGCTATCGGAAATCCCCTGCGAGACTATGGTTTCTTGAGCCCCTGGCAGCCACGTTTGAAGGGCGGATTATGTCTGCCCAACTCCGGTGCCCCCCGGTCTTAGTGAGAGACAAAGGGAAATCCGAGGCAGGATGATAACAAGAGGACCTCTAACTGACAACAGGCCAGGGGCAACAAGCTAACTAACAAAAACAGAAGTATGTGCGGAAACCCGCCAGGGAAAAGGACAACCAAAATCCACTTGTCCAATACTCCTACCCAGCACCGCCGGATACCAGAGTGGACCTGTGGAAGCGGAACCCTCCGCAGAATGCTCCAAAACACAAATAATAAATAATAAAGCGGACAAGCCGCAACACACGGCAAGGCCGCGACTCACGAACACCACTGGATGTTATATGGTGATTAGTCAGGACTCCAGGAATAAGATGACAAACTTCCGAGTTCAGGACTTCCGAATACTGGAATGACCGGATACAGCAAGACTGGAACAGACTCTCAGCAAATAGAAACAGCATGCAGGAAGCTATTACCGGCGTCTGTGAGAAGCCCTGGGAGTGTATTTAACAAGGAGTCCTCCAATCAGCTGCCAAAAGGCTGATTAGAATAAATGCCGTGCAGCTGCCTTGCTGCATGGCCAGAGAGCAGGAGAATACATTAACTCTTAAAACCTAGCAACGGGGAACACGGTCCGCCAGTGGCGTCCCCGTTGCTAGGGTCCGTGCGGCTCAGCGCGCCCGGCGTCCAGCGTTGCCAGGGAGCCGGCGGCTGTCCGCGTACGGCGTCCCTGGTTGCTAGGCGCCGGGCCGCACCGACGAGCGGACCCCGGCGCCTAACACCGTATAATTCTAATGATCCTGCCATATAATTCCTGTAATCATGCCATATAATTCCAGTAATCCTGCCGTATAATTACAGTGGTACTGACATATAATTCCAGTAATCCTGCCATATAATTACAGTGATCCTGCCGTATAATTACAGTGATCCTGCCGTATAATTACAGTGATCCTGCCGTATAATTACAGTGATCCTGCCGTATAATTCCATTAATCCTGCCGTATAATTCCAGTGATCCTGCCGTATAAATACAGTAATCCTGCCGTATAATTACAGTGGTACTGGTGTATAATTCCAGTAATCCTGCTGTATAATTCCAGTAATCCTGCCGTATAATTCCAGTCATGTTGCCGTATAATTACAGTAATCCTGCCGTATAATTACAGTAATCCTGCCGTATAATTACAATAATCCTGCCATATAATTCCAGTAATCCTGCCGTATAATTCCAGTAATCCTGCCGTATAATTACAGTGGTACTGGCGTATATTTCCAGTAATTCTGAAGTATATTTCCAGTAATCCTGCTATATAATTCCAGTAATCCTGCCGTATAATTCCAGTAATCCTGCCGTATAATTCCAGTGATCCTGCCGTATAATTACAGTAATCCTACCGTATAATTACATTAATCCTGCCGTATAATTACAGTGGTACTGGCGTATAATTCCAGTAATCCTGCCGTATAATTACAGTAATCCTGCCATATAATTCCAGTGATACTGCCGTATAATTCGAGTAATCCTGCTGTATAATTCCAGTAATCCTGTCGTATAATTCCAGTGGTACTGCCGTATAATTCCAATGATCCTGCCATATAATTCCTGTAATCATGCCATATAATTCCAGTAATCCTGCCGTATAATTACAGTGGTACTGACATATAATTCCAGTAATCCTGCCGTATAATTACAGTGATCCTGCCGTATAATTACAGTGATCCTGCCGTATAATTACAGTGATCCTGCCGTATAATTACAGTGATCCTGCCGTATAATTACAGTATTCCTGCCGTATAATTACAGTGGTACTGCTGTATAATTACAATAATCCTGCTGTATAATTACAGTGATCCTGCCGTATAATAACAGTAATCCTGCCATATAATTCCAGTGATCCTGCCGTTTAATTCCAGTGATCCTGTCATATAAATCCATATAATTCCATATAATTCCGTATAAATCCAGTCCAGTGGTGCTGCCATATAAATTCAGTGGTGCTGTCCTGTGCTGTATATTATTATTATTCCAAATAAAGGGGTTATTAATATTTAATCCAAATAATTTTTACAGGGTTTGCCCTGTGAGGTGTAGGGGTACGCTCTCCTGTGCCGCATATTGTGTTATATATCGCCAGAAAAATAATGAAGAACAAAAATTTGGAGGATAAAATATGGAAAGATCAAGACCCACTTCCTCCTAGTGCTGAAGCTGCTGCCACTAGTCATGACATAGACGATGAAATGCCATCAACATCGTCTGCCAAGGCCGATGCCCAATGTGATAATAGAGGACATGTAAAATCCAAAAAGCCAAAGTTCAGTAAAAGAC
Organism: Pseudophryne corroboree; assembly: GCF_028390025.1. Taxonomy (NCBI): domain Eukaryota; kingdom Metazoa; phylum Chordata; class Amphibia; order Anura; family Myobatrachidae; genus Pseudophryne; species Pseudophryne corroboree. Next base: position 68,030,260 of record NC_086447.1, read on the forward strand.
CCAAAAAAAGAAATTTAAATGGTCTGAGGAGAAACGTAAACTTGCCAATATGCCATTTACGACACGGAGTGGCAAGGAACGGCTAAGGCCCTGGTCTATGTTCATGACTAGTGGTTCAGCTTCACATGACGATGGAAGCCCTCATCCTCCCGCTAGAAAAATGAAAAGAGTTAAGATGGAAAAAGCACAGAAAAGAACTGAGCGTTCTAAGATGGTATCACAAATTCCCAAGGAGAGTCCAAGTGTGTTGGTGGTTGTGATACCTGACCTTCCCAACACTGGACGGGAAGAGGTGGCTTCTTCCACCATTTGCACGCCCCCTGCATGTGTTGGAAGGAGCACCCACAGTCCAGTTCCTGATATTCAAATTGAAGATGTCACTGTTGAAGTACACCAGGATGAGGATATGGGTGTTGCTGGCGCTGAGGAGGAAATTGATGATGAGGATTCTGATGGTGATGTGGTTTGTTTAAATGAGGCACCGGGGGAGACACCTGTTGTCCGTGGGATGAAGACGCCCATTGTGATTCCTGGGCAAACTACTAAAAAAGCTACCTCTTCGGTGTGGAATTATTTCTCCACAAATCCGGACAACAGGTGTCAAGCCATCTGTTGCCTCTGTCAATCTGTAATAAGGAGGGGTAAGGATGATAACTACCTAGGAACATCCTCCCTTATACGTCACCTGCTGCGCATTCATCAGAAGTCAGTGTCAAGTTGTGAAACTTTGGGTAAGAGCGTAAGCAGTCCACTGACACCTAAATCCCTTCTTCCTCTTGTACCCAAGCTCCTGCAAGCCACACCACCAACTCCCTCAACGTCAACTTCCTCCTCAGTAAGGAAGATCAGTAGTCCTGCAGGCCATGTTACTGTCAAGACTGAGGAGTCCTCTCCTTGAGTGGTACACCTGATGTTGCTGCCACTGCTGTTGTTGCTGCTGGGAATCGATCGTCATTCCAGAGGGGAAGTCAGAAGATCACCTGTACTACTTCCAGTAAGCAATTGACTGTCCAACAGTCCTTTGTGAGGAAGATGAAATATGACAGCAGTCATCCTTTTGCAAAGCGGATAACTGAGGCCTTGACAGCTATGTTGGTATTTAGACGTGCGTCCGGTATCCGTCATTAGTTCAGTGGGACTTAGAGAATTGTTTGAGGTACTGTACCCCGGTATCAAATCCCATCTAGGTTCCACTTCTCTAGGCGAACGATACCGAGAATGTACAGAGACGTCAGAAAAAGTGTCCTCAGTGTCCTACAAAATGCATTTGTACCCACTGTACATTAAACACGGGCATGTGGACAAGTGGAACAGGGCAGACTAAGGACTATATGACTGTGACAGCCCACTGGGTAGATGAATAGCCTCCGCAGCAACAAACGCAGCGGCACCAGTAGCAGCATCTCACAAACGCCAACTTGTTCCTAGGCAGGCTACGCTTTGTATTACTGCTTTCCGTAAGAGGCACACAGCTGACAACCTCTTACGGAAACTGAGGGACATCATCGCAGAATGGCTTACGCCAATTGGACTCTCCTGGGGATTTGTGATATCGGACAATGCCACCAATATTGTGCGTGCATTACATCTGGGCAAATTCCAGCACGTCCCATGTTTTGCACATACAATTAATTTGGTGGTGCAGAATTTTTTGAAAAATGACAGGGGCGTGCAGGAGATGCTGTCGGTGGCTCGAAAAATTGCTGGCCACTTTCGGCATTCTGCCACTGCGTGCCAAAGACTGGAGCGCCATCAAACACGCCTGAACCTGCCCCGCCATCACCTGAAGCAAGAGGTGGTAACGAGGTGGAATAAAACACTCTATATGTTTCAGAGGATAGAGGAGCAGCAAAAGGCCATTTAAGCCTATACATCCACCTACGATATAGGCAAAGGAGGGGGAATGCACCTGACTCAAGCGCAGTGGAGAATGATTTCCATCTTGTGCAAAGTTCTCCAACCCTTCGAACATGCCACACGTGAAGTCAGTTCAGACACTGCCAGCTTGAGTCAGGTCATTCCCTTCATCAGGCTTTTTTCAGAAGCAGCTGGAGAAATTGAAGGAGGAGCTAAGACAGAGCGATTCTGCTAGGCATGTGGGACTTGTGGATGGAGCCCTTCATTTGCTTTGCTAGGATTTAAGGGTGGTCAATCTGTTGAAATCAGAGCACTACATTTTGGCCACCGTGCTCGATCCCAGGTTTAAAGCCTACGTTGTATCTCTCTTTCCGGCAGACACAAGTCTGCAGAGGTGCAAAGACCTGCTTGTGAGTAAATTGTCAACTCAAGCGGAACGTGACCTGTCAACAGCTCCTCCTTCACTTTCTCCCGCAACTGGGGCTGCGAGGAAAAGGATAAGATTTCCAAGCCCACCCGCTGGCGGTGATGCAGGGCAGTCAGGAGCGAGTGCTGACATCTGGTACAGAATGAAGGAGCTGCCAACGATTACTGACATGTCTACTGTCACTGCATATGATTCAGTCACCATTGAAAAAATTAGTGACAGCATCCAAGTAGGCATGTCAGATAGTCCGTACGTATACTGGCAGGAAAAAGAGGCAATTTGGATGCCCTTGCACAAACTGGCTTTATTTTACCAATGTTGCCCCCCCTCCAGTGTGTACTCCGAAAGAGTGTTTAGTGCAGCTGGTAACCTTGTCAGCGATCGGCGTAGCAGGTTACTTCCACAAAATGTGGAGAAGATGATGTTCATCAAAATTAATTATTAATTCCTCCGGGAAGACCTTTACCAGCAATTGCCTCCAGAAAGTACACAGGGACCTGTGATGGTGGATTCCAGTGGGGACGAATCAATAGTCTGTGAGGAGGAGGATGTACACAGTGAAAGGGGTGAAGAATCGGAGGATGAGGATGAGGTTGACATCTTGCCTCTGTAGAACCAGTTTGTGCTACGAGAGATTGATTGCTTCTTTTTTGGTGGGGGCCCAAACAAACCAGTCATTTCAGCCACAGTCGTGTGGCAGACCCTTTCGCCGAAATGATTGGTTTGTTAAAGTGTGCATGTCCTGTTTATACAACATAAGGGTGGGTGGGAGGGCCCAAGGACATCTTGCACCTCTTTTCCTTCTTTTCATCATGTGCTGTTTGGGGACTAGTTTTTTAAAGTGCCATCCTGTCTGACACTATCGTACAAGTCCAGGGGTACTGCCATATAAATCCAGGGGTACTGCCGTATAAGTCCAGGAGTACTGCCGTATAAGTCCAGTCCAGTGTTGCTGTCTTGTGCTGCATCAGTCCAGTGGTGGTGTCTTGTGCTGCCATAAGTCCAGTGGTGGTGTGCTGTGCTGTATATTATTTACTCCAGATAAAAGGGTTATATACATTACTTATATTATTATCCAAATAATTTATACAGGGTTTGCCCTGTGTGGTGTAGGGGTACGCTCACCTGTGCTGCAAATTATTATAATAGTTTCAAATAATAGGGTTATTATTATCCAAATTAATTTTACAGGCTTTGCCGTGTGTGTGTTTGGTTTAGGGGTATGCTATCCTGCGCCACCAATATTGTGTGTGTATTACATCTGGGCAAATTCCAAAACGTCCCATGCTGTTTGTGCCGCACACTTGTGTCGCTTAGCTTAGTCATCCAGCTACCTCATTGCACCTCTTTTTCTTTTTTGCATCATGTGCTGTTTGGGGACTATTTTTTAAATTTGCCATCCTGTCTGCCACTGCAGTGCCACTCCTAGATGGGCCAGGTGTCTGTGCCGCACACTTGTGTTGCTTAGCTTAGTCATACAGCCACCTCGGTGCAACTTTTAGGCCTAAAAACAATATTGTGAGGTGTGAGGTGTTCAGAATAGACTGGAAATGAGTAAAAATGAATGTTATTGAGGTTAATAATACTGTAGGATCAAAATTATCCCCAAATTCTGCGATTTTAGCTGTTTTTATGTTTTTAAAAAAATCGTCCAGATCCAAAACCCAAACACGAAAGGGTGGTTTTGGCAAAACCAAGCCAAAACCAAAACACGAGCGGGGAATTAGAACCAAAGCCAAAACACGAAAAGTACCCACCGCACATCTCTAGTATTTACTGTATATATGCCAAAAACAATGAATATGTTTGCTCCCCTGGCATTGTAACATGGTTTATTTCAGGTACAAAGGGCCTAATTCAGACCTGATCGCAAAAGCAAAATCTTTCCCTAATGGGTGAAAACATGAGCACTGCAGGTGGGGCAGATGTAACATGTGCAGAGAGTGTTAGATTTGGGTGGGTTATATTGTTTCTGTGCAGGGTAAATACTGGCTGCTTTATTTTTACACTGCAATTTAGATTTCAGTTTGAACACACCCCACCCAAATCTAACTCTCTCTGCACTTGTTACATCTGCCCCACCTGCAGTGCACATGGTTTTGCCAATTAGAGAAAAATTTTGTTGTTGCGATCAGGTCTGAAATAGATCCAAAGTCACTTGCTTTTGTACTTTGCTTCCATCTCAGAATCATGCCCATAGTCTGTTTAACCACATCCAAAATATAAGATAAAACAATTGTTTTTTATGTCAGGTGTTGATATTAACATATAGAATAGTAAAATAATTTGTATGCTAATATTTTAATCTACAGTGCAGCCACGCTGATTGTGTATGCGACTAGGAAAGGACACGTCTCGTTTGCCGCGATGCGGCGTGTGTCTTAGTTGCGCCCATTAACATTGTATTGAGCGGCAAATGCCGCAGCGCTTTGCGGGTGCAGCTAGGCGCAGTGGGATTGCCCATGTGGCCGCTTCATAGCCACAATGAGCGTGGCTACATCTGTATACAGAATGTCATTTATTTTTAGAGTCCATAAAAAATATATACATATTACCGCAGTTGAACGACTCCCAAATAGTCTCATATTTTCATCTACAATGGTCATGATTTTGAGTAAAAGTGGATGTTGGTAATCCAAACGTTGCCCCCGCACAATGGATAAAATTATATTTCCGATGGCAAAGCTTGTTTTTATTGTCAGGTCACTCGGTTTACCTGTTGAAGAATAAAAGTGTAATAGTAAGTTTAGTATACTGTAGGTGAGAGTAGGGTAGGTGTACGGGTGTACCAGTGTGAGTAGTACAGGTGGGAGTAGGGTAGGTGTGATGGTGTACCAGTGTGAGTAGTACAGGTGGGAGTAGGGTAGGTGTGAGAGTGTACCAGTGTGAGTAGTATAGGTGGGAGTAGGGTAGGAGGGTGTACCAGTGTGAGTAGTATAGGTGGGAGTAGGGTAGGAGGATGTACCAGTGTGAGTAGTACAGGTGGGAGTAGGGTAGGTGTGAGAGTGTACCAGTGTGAGTAGTATAAGTGGGAGTAGGGTAGGAGGGTGTACCAGTGTGAGTAGTATAGGTGGGAGTAGGGTAGGAGGATGTACCAGTGTGAGTAGTACAGGTGGGAGTAGGGTAGTCGGGTGTACCAGTGTGAGTAGTACAGGTGGGAGTAGGGTAGGAGGGTGTACCAGTGTGAGTAGTATAGGTGGGAGTAGGGTAGGAGGGTGTACCAGTGTGAGTAATATAGGTGGGAGTAGGGTAGGTGTGAGGGTGTACCAGTGTGAGTAGTACAGGTGGGAGTAGGGTAGGTGTGAGGGTGTACCAGTGTGAGTAGTACAGGTGGGAGTAGGGTAGGAAGGTGTACCAGTGTGAGTAGTACTGGTGGGAGTAGGGTAAGAGCGTGTACCAGTGTGAGTAGTATAGGTGGGAGTAGGGTAGGAGGGTGTACCAGTGTGAGTAATATAGGTGAGAGTAGGGGAGGTAGGAGGGTGTACCAGTGTGAGTAGTACAGGTGGGAGTAGGGTAGGTGTGAGCGTGTCTCAGTGTGAGTAGTATAGGTGGGAGTAGGGCTAGGTGTGAGGGTGTACCAGTGTGAGTAGTACAAGTGGGAGTAGGGTAGGAGGGTGTACCAGTGTGAGTAGTATAGGTGGTAGTAGGGTAGGAGGGTGTACCAGTGTGAGTAGTATAGGTGGGAGTAGGGTAGGAGGATGTACCAGTGTGAGTAGTATAGGTGGGAGTAGGGTAGGAGGGTGTACCAGTGTGAGTAATATAGTTGGGAGTAGGGTAGGTGTGAGGGTGTACCAGTGTGAGTATTATAGGTGGGAGTAGGGTAGGTGTGAGGGTGTACCAGTGTGAGTAGTACAGGTGGGAGTAGGGTAGGAGGGTGTACCAGTGTGAGTAGTACAGGTGGGAGTAGGGTAGGAGGGTGTACCAGTGTGAGTAGTATAGGTGGGAGTAGGGTAGGAGGGTGTACCAGTGTGAGTAATATAGTTGGGAGTAGGGTAGGTGTGAGGGTGTACCAGTGTGAGTATTATAGGTGGGAGTAGGGTAGGTGTGAGGGTGTACCAGTGTGAGTAGTACAGGTGGGAGTAGGGTAGGAGGGTGTACCAGTGTGAGTAGTACAGGTGGGAGTAGGGTAAGAGCGTGTACCAGTGTGAGTAGTATAGGTGGGAGTAGGGTAGGAGGGTGTACCAGTGTGAGTAATATAGGTGAGAGTAGGGGAGGTAGGAGGGTGTACCAGTGTGAGTAGTACAGGTGGGAGTAGGTTAGGTGTGAGGGTGTACCAGTGTGAGTAGTACAAGTGGGAGTAGGGTAGGAGGGTGTACCAGTGTGAGTAGTATAGGTGGTAGTAGGGTAGGAGGGTGTACCAGTGTGAGTAGTACAGGTGGTAGTAGGGGAGGTAGAAGGGGGTACCAGTGTGAGTAGTATAGGTGGGAGTAGGGTAGGTACGAGGGTGTACCAGTGTGAGTAGTACAGGTGGGAGTAGGGTAGGTGTGAGGGTGTACCAGTGTGAGTAGTATAGGTGGGAGTAGGGTAGGTGTGATGGTGTACCAGTGTGAGTAGTATAGGTGGGAGTAGGGTAGCTGTGAGGGTATACCAGTGTGAGTAGTATAGGTGGGAGTAGGGTAGGTGTGAGGGTGTACCAGTGTGAGTAGTACAGGTGGTAGTAGGGGAGGTAGGAGGGTGTACCAGTGTGAGTAGTATAGGTGGGAGTAGGGTAGGTGTGAGGGTGTACCAGTGTGAGTAGTACAGCTGGGAGTAGGGTAGGTGTGATGGTGTACCAGTGGGAGTAGGGTAGCTGTGAGGGTATACCAGTGTGAGTAGTATAGGTGGGAGTAGGGTAGCTGTGAGGGTGTACCAGTGGGAGTAGTATAGGTGGGAGTAGGGTAGGTGTGAGGGTGTATCAGTGTGAGTAGTACAGGTGGTAGTAGGGGAGGTAGGAGGGTGTACCAGTGTGAGTGGTATAGGTGGGAGTAGGGAAGGTGTGAGGGTGTACCAGTGTGAGTAGTATAGGTGGGAGTAGGGTAGGTGTGAGGGTGTCCCAGTGTGAGTATTATAGGTGGGAGTAGGGTAGCTGTGAGGGTGTACCAGTATGAGTAGTATAGGTGGGAGTAGGGTAGGTGTGAGCGTGTCTCAGTGTGAGTAGTATAGGTGGGAGTAGGGCTAGGTGTGAGGGTGTACCAGTGTGAGTAGTATAGGTAAGAGTAGGGTAGGTATGAGGGTGTACCAGTGTGAGTAGTATAGGTGGGAGTAGGGTAGCTGTGAGGGTGTACGAGTGGGAGTAGTACAGGTGGGAGTAGGGTAGGTGTGATGGTGTACCAGTGTGAGTAGTATAGGTGGGAGTAGGGTAGCTGTGAGGGTGTACCAGTGTGAGTAGTATAGGTGGGAGTAGGGTAGCTGTGAGGGTATACCAGTGTGAGTAGTATTGGTGGGAGAAGGGTAGCTGTGAGGGTGTACCAGTGGGAGTAGTATAGGTGGGAGTAGGGTAGGTGTGAGGGTGTATCAGTGTGAGTAGTACAGGTGGTAGTAGGGGAGGTAGGAGGGTGTACCAGTGTGAGTAGTATAGGTGGGAGTAGGGTAGGTATGAGTGTGTACCAGTGTGAGTAGTACAGGTGGGAGTAGGGTAGCTGTGAGGGTGTACCAGTGGGAGTAGTATAGGTGGGAGTAGGTTAGAAGGGTGTACCAGTGTGAGTAGTACAGGTGGGAGTAGGGAAGGTGTGAGGGTGTACCAGTGTGAGTAGTATAGGTGGGAGTAGGGTAGGTGTGAGGGTGTCCCAGTGTGAGTATTATAGGTGGGAGTAGGGTAGCTGTGAGGGTGTACCAGTGTGAGTAGTATAGGTGGGAGTAGGGTAGGTGTGAGCATGTCTCAGTGTGAGTAGTACAGGTGGGAGTAGGGTAGCTGTGAGGGTGTACCAGTGTGAGTAGTATAGATGGGAGTAGGGTAGCTGTGAGAGTGTATCAGTGTGAGTAGTATAGGTGGGAGTAGGGTAGCTGTGAGAGTGTACCTGTGTGAGTAGTATAGGTGGGAGTAGGGTAGGTGTGAGCGTGTCTCAGTGTGAGTAGTATAGGTGGGAGTAGGGTAGCTGTGAGGGTGTACCAGTGTGAGTAGTATAGGTGGGAGTAGGGTAGGTGTGAGGGTGTACCTGTGTGAGTAGTATAGGTAAGAGTAGGGTAGGTATGAGGGTGTACCAGTGTGTGTAGTACAGGTGGGAGTAGGGTAGGTATGAGGGTGTACCAGTGTGAGTAGTATAGGTGGGAGTAGGGTAGCTGTGAGGGTGTACGAGTGGGAGTAGTACAGGTGGGAGTAGGGTAGGTGTGAGGGTGTACAAGTGTGAGTAGGGTAGGTGCCAGGGTGTACCAGTGTGAGTAGTATAGGTGGGAGTAGGGGAAGTGTGAGGGTGTACCAGTGTGAGTAGTATAGGTAGGAGTAGGGTAGGTGTGAGGGTGTACCAGTGGGAGTAGTATAGACGTGATTATGGTAGGTGTGATAGTTTACCAGTGTGAGTAGTATAGGTAGGAGTATGGTAGGTGTGAGGGTGTACCAGTGGTATTAGTATAGGTGGGAGTAAGGTAAGTGTGAGGGTGTACCAGTGTGAGTAGTACAGGCAGGAGTAAGGTAGGTGAGAGGGTTTATCAGAGTAAGTAGTATACAGTAGGTTGGAGTAGGGTAGGTATCAGGGTGTTTTAGTGTACTAGGCTTAGCTGTTGATCCAGCAAAGCTGTTGATTTGTCCCATTTTTTGTTGTTGTGCATTGGCTAGATGGGACAAAAACCATGGTCCTCCTTACTGCTCTGGTTCCCAAATTTTCCGTGGCACCCTACCAGTCCATGATTTAAGGATATCCATGCTTGAGCACAGATGGTGCCTTGACGACTGAGTTTGGGAACCAGTGACTTATGGTAACAATTACGCACTATAATTACAGCATTCGCATATTTCTCAGAGGGCTGTCCACGTGCAGGAAGACCAGGAGTTGGGCTCCTTGGGGGGAATGTAATAGGGTATGAGAATCAGAAAGTAAGAGATTTTGGGAGAGTTATCATGCTTATTTCAAAGTGGTAATCATTTACTGTACATGGCAAAACCCGGTTAATGTTGCCATGTAAATGATTGCAACTTTTTTTAAAAAAAGAATTATCTCAAAATCTCTCACTTTTTGATTCTCACACCCTATTACATTCCACCCCTCTTGTATTTTATATTTTGTGGCCTTTTTAACAGTGTGCAGAACAAGGTAGACAGTAGCTGCAACACTTTAATAAATTGTACCTTCCAGAGATTCAAATAGCTTAATCATATATCCGCATTCCTCAATAATCCGGTCCTCTATTGTCTTCTTCCCCATGCCGAAGTCCCGTAATGTGGCGAGGGTGAATCTTCTCATCGCTTTCCAGTTCTCGCCATGTGCGAATGGGACTCCTGAGACATAACACAGAGTACACTGACACATTCCACCAAACACTGGCCAATAACTACACTGTTACTGTATGATTGTATTAGCAGCTGATCACATAAATACTATAGCCGTGACATCCACATTTATAAGCAGCAAAGAAAAAATAAAGACGATATCACATATACAGTATATGGTGTAATAAGGAACTAGCTCTGACTGTGCAGCAGCCTGTTCAGTGGTTCATAATAACGAGAGACAGGATGCATCCCACCCAATTACCATTTATGCTGATCACGAAGGCTGCACCAACTGTTCGCACTGCTCGGCAATCCTGCTGACACTCTTTTCCTCTAAATTATATTATACAGTATGTTTTGTCCCAGACCCAAACAAGGACAAAGCAGATGCTCATCCCATATCTCAGAGATTCCCAAACACCATCCTCAAGGCACACCAGTGGTCCAGGTTTTATGTTTATCCATGCTTGGCCACAGGTGACTTAGGGCCTACCTGTAATTCAGACCTGATCGCTCCTCTGCGAATTTGCAGAGGTTTGCGATCAGATAGTCGCCGCCAAAACAGAGTAAAAACCGCCCCGTGCATGTGTGCATACGCTGCGCAAAAAACTTTGCAAACGCCGGTCAGCTGCAAATCCGTTTTGCAACTCACTCACCATGGAATGATTTTACTGGTCTGTGCATAGCCCAGGACCTACAGTGCGATACAAACGTCACACACCCGCCCTGAAAAGGCTTGGGAACACCTGAGTTTTTCCTGACACTCCCAGAAAACGGCCAGTTACCACCCTCAAACATCCGCCTGCGTTCACCTAGCGATTAAAAATGACGCAGGATTTCTTTTCAGTTTTGCCTCGCGCCTGCGCATTACGATACGTACGCATGCAGTCGTTCGATAATCGTCAATTTTGCACAACAGAGATCAGGTCTGAATTAGGCCCTTAATTTGCACCTCAGTCAATTTGATTTAACCTTCTGCGTTGAGCCATTGGATATACCTAAAACCTGGACCGTTGGGGGTGCCTTCAGGACCACTTTTCTGAACCTCTACCATATCCTGTGCATGCAGAGACCCCAGATATTAGGAAGTGTCCATTTTCATCATGGAGCCCTCTCGGATTTGGAATCAGGTTACCGTATTTCAGATCAATGCATTTCGGCCACCTCTGTGGCCTTTTTTTAGCTTGACAAAGGCAACAGAGGTGGCCGAAAATGCATTGCAGCTACCTTCATGTGTGACTTCTTTGCCACGGTGATCAGACTTCAAGTATTTCCAAGTTGCCACGCTAGAATAATTAACAATACACAAATCAATGGAAACCTCTGCAATCAGCTGAAAACCTGTTTGCTGCATGATCCCTGGAGCTGCTGCCCGCTACTAATTCCCTGCTTGAAACTGAGACAGCCAGGATCATTACAGGTCAGTGCAGGTCACTGCAGGTGACACGAGGCCTATATTGGGTAATCCATAGACCCTTCGGGACTATCCACTGTAATGGTATGTAACAGCAGCCAATGAGATACTGGTTGAGAATTTTCATCTCCTAGTGTGGCTGGAATCAGAAATGGAGCTATGGTGGCAATCCTGGGATCAGCATTGGTGAGATTCCGGGATTTGGGCCAAAAATTGCTCAGGCTTCCTATCGCTTCCAATTGCTCAGGCTTCCAATCCCCTTTGTTTTTTCAATGCCGGGCAGCGTTGAGCGTCTTCAGGAGGCTCAGACGCTGCCCGGCTCCCCCTGTCCCCGGCTGTGCGCAGTGGCGGGCAGTGTACAGCTGTCTGCGCACCGTGACCTCTGAATTCACGTCACACTGCACAGACAGCCGTACACTGCCTGCCACTCGGATCTTGGCGCCGGTACGCAACCTAGCAGTAGGTGGACCCACCCTCTTACCCAGGCAGATGGGGTATGTTATTATGTGGACTGAGCAGGGAGGGGGAGTGCGGGACAGCGGCGGCAGACGTTGCAAGGGAAGGGAACCAATCCTGAGTATCCTGGAAATCCTGGAATCGATCATTTTTTAATCCAGATTCTCGGGAGTGAAAAAATGGCCCAGGATCGGCCACCCTAATTGGTGCCCCACGAGTGGGTTTACATATTATATGCTTGCATTGCTATACTGGAGTCTTATAAAGACTGGGCATAATTCAGTATCATATGAGAATATTAAATTGATGTTTTTGAGAGGCTGCTCTCACAATAACAATTGGTATATACATTCCAGCATTTGCAAATGAGTAGTTATTTATTGTAAACACCGTGACTGGAAGAGATATAGGGGGGGTATCCAATTAGCCGCGATCGCGGCGAATGTTATTGCACCTACTGTATCTCCTGAAAAATCAGGTTATTGCAACCTGCACGCTCCCATTTATCTTACCTATTCTATTCCAAAATGCGCAATCATTCTAGCCAGCAAAAGCTGAGATGAGTATAGGAAAAAGTGAGGAAATCTGCCTGTACCCCAAAAAAGCCAAACAAATAGGAAAACGTTATAGTTTTATTAGTGGCCATAATAAAATTATTTGGTGTCGTTAAATGGGGTCAAATGGCTGTTTAATGCATTTTTTTTTTAAATGTGGAAAAATAATAGAAAGCATTTTTTTCCAAACAAAATAAGTGCTCTCATTAAACTTGGGGTACATAAAAATAGGTATAAGTATATATTTGGGTCGTTTTAGGGGACTTTTTTTTAAAAAAAGTGGAAATAGACCGATTGTTCCCACCTGCAAGTCTAAAAACACTCGTCCCACTCATAAAGCACCCAATATACTTGTCCCATTCCTTGGACCGCCATTTCCATCACTTTGCACGTTTTCACCTCAAAAATGACATGTCATTATTGGCTAATTAAAAATAATTAAAAACTTCTAAGTGCCTAATTAGTCATTCAGGGGGTGTCCCAGGGGTTCAGAAACAAATCCCGACATTTTTAGCTTAAAATAGGGATTTTGCACTACTTATCACCTGCTCAGAGATGGTGAAGAGAAAGACGCTAATCGCCGATAACTTTTGGCCGCTAATAGGATACTGAATTATGGCATTTGCAATAATTTGTCGCAAAAACCACGATATCGCGGCTAATTGGACATCCCCCATTATCTCTAATTGTTACAATTAGTGATAAAAGTGGAGAAGTTGCTGTTAAATGTAAATATTTATCTTATATAAAACCCTTTATGAGGTCTAAGAACACTGTACGCTATTTACGTATGGAGTACCGTAAGGGTACGCTCGTTGCGTAACAATCGCTTAGCCGTGGTCGAGACGCTCAAGCGTCACGTTCGCTCACGGCCAAGAGATCACAGGCAGGCACGCTATTGGCTGCCGACTACCGTAATGATTCGCTATAGCGAATGCGAACGCTCGAGACCACGAGGAGATCACCAGCGGCGCAGACGCTCACAATGTTAAACCTTTATATCTAAACCATAAAGAATGTAATATGCTGTAAAACCTTAGTAGAGATAGGGTGTAGATGCAACCTAGTATAACTTATTAACTTAAAAGCTGTTTGAGCGTCACCGACGCTCTGAGAATACTTAGCACTATAAGAAATACACAGATACCGTGCTTAGGGTCCAACGCCTAACATATATATATATTATGAATGATATACTTGCAAAAGAATTAACACAATACAAGTCATACACTACAATATAACATAGATCACCTAACCAGATAACTATACATGAAATACAATATTATTACGTTCAAGGGATTAAGAGAGAAAAGGGAGAAGAGAGAGAGAGAGAGAGAGAGAGATATGGCCCACAACAACAAGGAAAGACAATATGATTGCGGAGAAAACTTACGCACAAAGGAAACGATCGCATGCGCCTCTGGACATCCAGCTCCCGATTTTCAGCAATGATAACCGTTGAAGAGTAAGAGCTGGATGTGATCGGCTTCTCTATTTATGCCCCACACACAATACAATTCAATGGTCCCTACAATCTCATTGTTCATTGGACACAGGAATTCCTCCTCGCATTATAACAAAAGGTCATAGGTTGATTCATACAGGTGGGCTGTGACTATTTCCAACAGCTCAGGTGGGAGGGAAACTGGGTTTCCCGCCGCATGGGTAATAAAGTGCAAATACAGTAAATGTTCATAAACTTCTTATGTCCATAACTATTCGCACGAGCGATTGATCTGCTTCAAACCAACACCGGAATATTGCTAATTAAATTCTCTTCCGATGGGTACTAAACACCACTGTATTACTCCTGTCTGACCCTTCGTATCAAACAAAGAGGGATCTCTCTGTCCAGGAACATGCTATATTAACTAAACTTTCAGAATCTATCAAAGGGACCATGATCTACAAAATACATTATATAGTGGAAATATGTAACGATTGAGTCGCATGCTACGATCACATAAACTCTACCGTAAATGCGCATACCGTGCGCCTGCGGGTGCCCGCGACTGCGAGTATGCGCATGCACGGGAGAGCGTACGCATGCGCAGCACAGACCTGTGTGAGGTGCAAATATGGCAGTGTGCATAGAGATATTTTTCTGACTTTGACAGTCCACCCTTTGGCAGTCAATAATAACTGCCACCTTCTAAAACATTTCGAAAGGAGAAAAATATATGTCAGGGGTTAATACATTTACATGGTTGGGTAGGGGAGGAGAGGAGAAGGTAGGAAAAGGGTATGACCTAGTGAGATAGCATAAGCATGTGTGTATGAATCCATGTTTGGGGGTCATGTATCATCGTGCCGTACGTGTTTTAAATCAAGCTTCGAGGCATTGCGAAGTATACATTTGAATTCCTTCTTATCCCGCGGTACGGGTCTGTGGATGGGCTGTCAAACTTTACCGAGCTCTTTTCGGCTTTTGGTTGTAACAAAATGGGGAGCACATTTTAGTTGATGATACATGAATGGGGGAATATGTGATTGCTGATATCTGTGCCTGTATTCCCTATACTATGTGTGTAATTACCTGAAGGTTGTAGAGATGAAGATAAGACATAATTACGGAAAATGCAGTGGTATTCTATGTCAGGTTAATGAACATTCGTCGATTGAGGTCTTGTTTGGTGTCTGTTGAATGCAGTCTTCTTTGTGCTTTTGCCCATTAGGTGCGAGCAAAAAGCTTTGTCAATGTCCATAGATTTACAAAAAAATGTTGGGCTAGCGTAATTTTAAAATTTCTAGGGAAACTGGGGATCTATGGCAAAGTTCATCAAATCTCTGTGTATAAGGTTGTCAAAACTTCTTCTTTAATCCATCAGTTGTCCGTATATCGGCTCATCAAATTCCTCGTCCAAGTGGGTCTTTTTACCTTGGAGGAAACGGAAAAACAGGTGAAAGAAACGGACCGTAGAAATCGCATTTTCATCACATCATTGTTTCTACATTTGGGTCATAAATCACATCCATTGGAATTACAGTTTCCTCACTCCTTAAACTCATCACCCTGGTACTTCGTTTACACTTCGTTAAAGCCTGACCGCATCTAAATATCAAGCCAATCGTTATGATAACACCTAAGATACATAGGAGAAACTTCCCAACATCCATTATGACTCCTTGAGCCCAGTCTCCTAAACCGGAGAACCAATTTCGTGGGTTCAACCATGACACCCAACCAGTCAGCTCATTACCTACAGCAGCAAGAGTGAGATTGTGTCTCCTGCGAAATTCCCACTTCAGTTGGAGAATATCGTCCATCTTTTGGTCTATGACCTCGACCGGGTCCTCGGTGCTATTCGTAATATATGTGCAACATTTCACGCCGTATTGTGTTGCCAGTGTGACACAATATCCGCCTGTCACTGCTGTGAGGTAATTAAGAACCATTCTATGCTGTACCAGTTCTGTTTTATAAGCTTGAAGTTCTCTTCCAGTATACCTAAACGTGTCATCATACATTTCAGTGATATTATCTAACAAATTTGCAAGCGCAGATATGTATTTATAATTCAACACTCCTCTGGCGGTGCGAGTTATGTCTAACGCGATTAGAAACTGAATCCCGGTGGACTCATGGATCATGTCAGAGGCCGGATGCTCTGTTCTTTCTATCAGGTGCCGTTTAACTACGTGCTCGTAATGGGTGTGAGTATAAGGAGTTTGGTCAACATGGTGTATGTCTTTCATTTTGTCATGTGATACAGTCATTACTTCAGGCAGTACTTTTCCAATATAACACAATCCTTCAGAGTTTGGGGCAAGCCACTTATACGCCTTTCTCCCGCATATGAAATATGATCATCGGGGAGGACATATGGGACGGAGTAGGACATAACCATATTACACACCTTCCATGTGAAATCTCCTAACCCTAATTCTTCCATCTGCTTAGTACACGTATCAGGTTGTACGATATGTGCACAGTATCCTGGTGATACCTCTCCAACTCTCGTAATCCTATTTCCTAAGGTATACCTATTCCGGAAAGATTTTCCTCTACTGGCTATGTGGCGTATAAGCTCTGTATCTGTAGGCATTTTATCTGCTCTATGCGAAAAGGTCATGGTTTGGTTACTCCATGACACTTCCCAATTTCCCGGCTTTCGGGGATTGGAGATGTTAAAACATAATAGGGACCTATCCACATGGTATTGGTGGAGCTTCAAACTAGGAGGGCTGGAGATATTAAACCTCCTGTCCACCGGCCTCCCACCACTTAGCTCAAGTACCTCCCCTATCGTTAAAGGAAATGGTACTAGCCCTGATTTGCTATGACCTTGAGGTACTTGAGAGCATACCCAACAATCTGTTTGATTTAACACACTACCCACTAAAGAGTGATAGTCACTCAATGGATGCCGGTCCATGTGGATATTAAAACTGGATTGGCATTTCTTAATGCACCCATCCTCCATTACATTGTCACAGAGCCTACAGATACAGTTTTCTTCAGCTAACAATCCTTCACAATTCCTTCTATGGTCAATGCTATCGGATCGTTTTCTGATACTCGCCTTTGCTTGTTGATTATGTTGTTCTCGGAAAACTACGCCTCCATCTCTGTCATCAGAACCCATTCCAGAACCTCTCTCGAACTCCATGGTACTCTCGCCGGAACAGACTGCTCTGGTCAACATCATGGTCAACAGGAAAATCCGGATCACAGTCTCTTGAGGCAAGTCCATCTTATAGGAGGAAACGAAGAAGAATGAGAAGGGGGGAAAAATAATTTGAGGGAGAGGGGATGGGAAGTGGAGAAAAACAATAAAAAGGGAACAGGGGATCGACAACTGCTTTTGGTCTTGTGATTTTCAATGCTCAGGTGCCGCCTCAATCCTCCTGGAACAGACACTCCAGTGATACAACCTCTACCGTCTGTTCCTTATCACGGGACCTCTCTGGATCAGCAACCTTCTTACAGTGGGACGAATGAACCCAAGTCTCTCTCTCAGCAACCTTCAATGCTGTAGTGCTAGTCAATAAGACCTGGTATGGTCCTTCCCATCTGTCAATAAGGCAACCTGAGCGTAGAAAATTCCGTATCATTACATAATCCCCAGGTTCAATGTCATGACAATTACTATCTGGTAAATCAGGAATCACTAACTTCAGATTATCATTTTGATTCCTTAACTGTTTACTCATGTTAATCAAGTATGTTACAGTCACTTCATTGTTACACTTCAAATCATCCTGAGGGTTAATCATAACATGCGGTTGTCGACCAAACAAGATTTCAAAGGGAGACAGATTAAGAGGGGACCTGGGTGTGGTTCTGATGCTGTATAGTACAATGGGTAAAGCTTCTGGCCATGTCAATCCTGTCTCTGCCATCACTTTACTCAGTTTATTTTTAATAGTGCTGTTCACTCTTTCCACTTTCGCACTCGCCTGTGGACGGTATGGAGTGTGCAGCTTGCTATCAATTCCCATCAACTTACACATTCCTTGAAAGACATCACCTGTAAAATGGGTACCCCTATCACTTTCGATAATTCTAGGGATACCATATCTACATACAAATTCCTGCACAATTTTCTTAGCAGTAAACATAGCGGTATTTGTGGCCGCAGGAAATGCTTCAACCCAATTTGCGAAAACATCTATACAAACAAGTACATATTTCAAATTTCGACAAGGGGGTAATTGTATAAAGTCAATCTGTATTACCTGGAAAGGGCCGCCGGCAGGTGGGATATGAGATGGTTCTGTAGGTATTGCCTTTCCGATGTTCTTTCTCAAACAGGTAAGGCATGACATTGCTCTTTTACTCGCATGAGATGAAAATCCTGGGGCACACCAATATGCTCTTACCAACTTGCACATTCCTTCCTTGCCCAGATGAGTCAGCCCATGAGCTGCCTCAGCTAAACATGGAAGGTATGCTCTGGGGGCCACTGGTTTACCGTGTCCATCCGTCCAGAGTCCTGAGGACTCCTGGCCATATCCTTTTGCCTTCCAGACTGCCTTTTCCTGTGTGGAACACAAATTTTGCATCTCACACAACTTCTGTGTGTTGATGGTATTAAATACCATCAGTTGTGTGGTGTCTGTCTGTCTGGGGGTGCCGGCTGCTAACTTAGCAGCTTCGTCTGCTCGGCTGTTACCAAGTGATACTGGGTCCTTGCTATATGTGTGTGCTTTACACTTGATAACAGCCACTCTGTCGGGTTCCTGTATCGCTGTTAGAAGCCTTTTTATGTGAGCTGCTTGCGCTACCGGTGTACCAGCTGCTGTCATGAAATTTCTGAGGCGCCATAGGGCTCCGAAATCATGGACTACCCCGAATGCGTATCTAGAATCGGTGTAGATATTGGCTGATTTGCCCTTAGCCAATTCACATGCTCTGGTTAGGGCGACCAGTTCAGCAACCTGGGCTGAGTGAGGTGGGCCTAGCGGTTCCGCTTCTATGGTGCCTTGGTCATCTACGACTGCGTATCCAGTACACAAGTCTCCCGAGTCTGACTGTCTATGACAAATACCGTCCGTGTAGAACGTAAGTTCTACATCTTCCAGTGGGTTGTCACTGATGTCAGGCCTTGCTGTAAAATTTTGGGTCAAATATTCCATACAATCATGTGTGTCTTCCTTTGTGTTAAATTCTCCTTCCCCACCACTCTCATCCTCCACCCTTTGTGCCTGTCCAGGCACACCTGGGAGATATGTTGCAGGATTTAATGCACTGCATCTCCTTATGGTGATGTTTACGGGGGCCATTAGTGCCAATTCCCATCTTGTAAACCGCGCTGATGAGACGTGTCTGGTTTGGGCAGAATTTAGCAAGGCTGACACTGCATGTGGTGTATGAATTGTGAGGTTGTGACCTAGCACTACGTCTTCGCTTTTCGTTACTAGCAATGCTATCGCAGCAACGCTTCGCAAGCATGTGGGGAGGGATCGCGCTACCGTGTCTAGCTGAGCGCTGTAATATGCTACTGGCCTGCTGGCATCACCGTGCTTTTGGGTTAGTACTCCTGCCGCGCAACCAGCACTTTCTGTTCCGTACAGCTCAAAGGGTTTCCCATAGTCTGGCATACCTAATGCTGGTGCCTGCGTTAGGCACTGTTTAAGTCTCTCAAATGCCGTCTCAGACTCGTCTGTATGCGAAATCCGATCAGGTTTGTTTGAGGAGACCATCTCCTGCAAGGGTAACGCTAGAATGGAAAACCCTGGGATCCAATTACGGCAATACCCACACATTCCTAAAAATGTTCTGATCTGTTGTTGGGTTTGTGGCAGAGTCATGTCTCTAATTGCTTGAATTCTATCAGCGGTCAGGTGTCTCAGTCCTTGTGTTAGACAGTGTCCCAAATATTTTACTTTAGTTTGGCATAATTGTAACTTATCTTTGGAAACCTTGTGTCCTGTGTCTGAAAGATGAAACAGGAGCTGTTTCGTATCCTTCAGGGATGCTTCCAATGAATCAGAACACAGTAGTAGATCATCCACGTACTGTATTAATACTGATCCACTCACTGGTTGGAAAGACTGTAAACAATCATGCAAAGCCTGAGAAAATATACTTGGACTATCTATGAAACCTTGGGGTAATCGAGTCCATGTGTATTGGACTCCTCTGTATGTAAATGCGAACAGATATTGGCTGTCAGGGTGTAGAGGTACCGAAAAGAAAGCGGAGCAGAGGTCAATAACAGTGAAAAATTTCGCAGTGGGAGGGATTTGCATTAGGATGACAGCTGGATTTGGCACTACGGGGAACTGACTCTCAACTATTTTGTTAATCCCCCTTAGATCCTGCACTAGCCTGTAACCCCTCCCCCCACTCTTTTTCACAGGGAAGATGGGACTATTGGCACTGCTGGACGTTCTTACCAGAATGCCCTGTTGTAGCAAGCGCTCTATTACTGGGTAAACTCCTAACTCCACCTCTGGCTTCAGAGGGTACTGTGGGATTTTTGGAGCTATCCTACCATCTTTTACTTGTACAACTACTGGAGCTACGTTTGCCATTAATCCAGTGTCCTGTCCATCTTTAGTCCAAAGTGACTCTGGTATCTGAGATGTCATTTCTTCTACTTGGGAGGGAGTCCTATTTGTCATAATGGTATGTGACATTAATTTTGACGGGGAGTCTAACATGTCTCGCACTTCCTGAGCGTGATTCTCAGGTATGTCCAAGAATACACCTTCAGGAGTACAATAAATGACGCACCCCATTTTACACAGTAAGTCTCTTCCCAGGAGATTAGTCGGTGCCGATGCAGCTAGCAAAAAGGAATGCTTGGTATGTAAAAGCCCTATTGTAATCTCGGCTGGTTTGCTAACAGGGTAATGCTGGACTACTCCTGTTACTCCTACGGCTGGAATTGTCCTACCAGTGGTTCTCATGCCCACTGTCGAATTTATCACTGATTTGGCCGCCCCTGTGTCTACAAGAAAGTTTAATGATTTACCAGCTACATTGATTGCAATTTCAGGTTCACTCCCAAGATTTGCAATCAATTTTACTGGCTGCAGATTACAGGTATGGCCACACCCCTATTGGGTATGGTGACCTCCCTGAATCCCGCTGGCAGCAACTACTTGTGAGGGAGTTAGCTGGGAACTACCAGAGGCGTGCCAGTCTCTGTTCGGGGGGTATCTTTTTGTTTCCCCTGTATGTGGCTCATAACTCCGTCTCTGTGGACCCTGATCCCAATGTCGTGTGTCGTGTCGTTGTCTAGGGGGTTGATAAGATTTTTGTACATTTCTCGATCTACAGTCTCGTGCAAAGTGTCCCTGTTTGTAACAAAAATAACATGTTACCACATTTGACTTACCCACAGGGTTTGGTGATATTAACACAGGCTGTTTTGTGGTCAGGGCCTGTATACTTACTGACATTAACTTATCACCTTGTGACTCCCTGTGTCTGGTGATATTCCGGTCGTGATCAATAGCAGCCTCTCTCAAAGTAGCCACAGACAGACCTCGCCAACATGGTTGTGTGGTCTGTACCCTAGTCTTTAATGACTCTTTTAAACCATCCATCAGTACCGATACTGCTACTTCTTGATGATTTGCATTGGTCCTAATGTCCTCTATGCCAGTGTACTTTGCCATTTCTAATAATGCCCGGTGAAAATACTCTGCAGCTGTTTCTGACTCCTTTTGTTTAATGGAGAATATCTTGTTCCATTTAACTACCGCTGGGAAATACTCCTTTAACTGTAAACTTATTCTTTTTACATTATCTTTGTTGTACACATCTGTAAGAGGTACATCCTGATCTAATCCACAGTCAGCTAAAAATTGAGTTGCGTCAACATTGGAGGGTAAACAAGCTCTTAGCAGTACTTGCCAATCTTTATTATTGGGCTCTAAAGTGTTTCCTAGGTCTCTGATGTATTTTTGGCTAGCAACTAAATCTTTTCTAGGGTCAGGGAATTCAGACACTATGGTCCTTAATTCCATTCGGGTAAACGGGCTATACATGGCGATGTTCCTAACAGGAGTGACTCCTGAAGTGTCCGTTTTCCCATTTGGCACTACTATTACCTTAACAGGATTAACTCTAACAACCTCATTCTGTGTAGATTCTGCAGTTTGTGGTGAAATAGTTTCAGCATAGTGTATGGTGCCGTACTTACCCGTTGATACGACCTCACCTATCCCTCCGCTAGGGGCCTTTGTTACTAATCTCGGGGGTGGAGCTGTGCCTACTGTTGTCTCTGCTATGGTGGCTGCTAGAGAGAGCGCTGAAATTGTTGCTGATTCGTCCTCTTGATCACACTCCTGAGGAAAGTTCAAAACAGGGTACAACTTGCACGGGTTAATACTTGCATTGGTTAATTGGTTAACATTATCTTTAACATTTACACAGTTGCTAAGTGTTTGTTTGTTACACCTTAGTGCGTCATTCTCCGCAACCAATTTCTCCCCTGGTATGTATGGTGGCGGTGGGGCCGTGGCTATCAGTTTCCTGATCGAGCCAGATCCCGCCGCCTGAGCCAATCCTCTCTGTATGTCACCCTCCTGTTGCCACAACTGCAAATAATCATAATGCTTGATTCGTCTCTTTGCTGATTTAATGAGACATATCCTTCTCCTTAAATTCGTTAACACTTCTGTGCTGAAGCTACCTACTCTTGGGAATTTCTCCCCGTCATGCATTGTCATTCTCTCCCATTCATCACATAAAGCTTCTGTGTGACTTCCGTACTTTTCACACATTACGTACCTTGCCGACCCGACTGGTCGGTTTATAGAATCAACCCGAACCGAGGTTGATCGCCCCCTTCCTGAACAACTGGCCCCCATAATTTGCAGGCGTTGCTTGCTCTACCTCTGACCTTTATATCAGGGTCTTCAGCGAACCCTTACAAAAAACCAAAATATTCAAGGATAGGCTGACGGTGAAGTTTACCGAGCACCTCACTCACTCGCCCACGCCGACCAATACGACCTGATCACACTGATATAGTGCTGGCGTACTCGACCCAGGGCACCTATTAACCTTTGTTTACTGGAAAATGCGAGTGTGATCCGAAGAGCAATAACCCTTTCCAGTAAAGGTGTGGTCGTTAGATAGTTCCTGAGTGACCAGCGAACTTCCCTTCAGAAAATAAAAAATTACACAAATCACGTTAGAATGTACAAATAGCGTTTATGACCTTCGTACACAAATAGTACCGGTCAGGTTTACTAATGCACACAATTACGTGCGGTACAATCGTTCAGCACATAAGCAACTAATCTTATGTACGGAGCGACCAGTGGAATCGAAAATTGCGGCTGCGAATTCCTTCAGCGAGCTTGTATGGCCTATATGGGTGTTGCACCAACCCTTCTTTGGTGTTGTGCCTTGTCTCTATAGCGGACTTCCTTGTCTGCTGTACCTAGACCTCCTGGTCTGTTATGCGACCTCCTGGTCTGACCTCCTGGTCTGTTACAGTATGACCTCCTGGTCTGCTACACTCTAATGCTCAAATTTTATGTTTAACCAAGGATGCCTCCCTAGCCACCGTGCATGTCACTTACACGTATGTACCTCACGAGAACTCGATGATTTCTTTTGGTTCAACCTCAAAATTGTATAAATGTATGTAAAAACACTCACTCACCACATGTACACTTTTGTTTCTATTTCTATTTCTGCGCAGAAATTTCTCTATAGACCAGATGTGTTACAAATTAGGAGAAGGATCTATTAATTTAAATTTCAAATTTTAAAATAGATTTGCGCTACTTATCGCCTGTTGCGCTATTTATCGCTTGTTGCGCTACTTAAAAATCAACACTATCGTGTGACTTGAGTTACGTGGGCGTACCCAGACGCTCCGTTGCGTAATTTACGCTGCGTGCGTCGGCCTTTGCGTACGCGAGTCTCTCCCTTTGTTAGAGACACGTGTACACCAGTTTTTGTCCACCGTAACACAACTAACACGTTTTATCAATGTAGATGATCCTCGATCATCTACCGCACACCACACCAATCTCTCCTTTTACCTTTAGGTAGAGCTTTGTGTATTTCTATACTTTAACTGTATTACCTTTACTCTTTAACTATGAAATAGCGGCAAATCTCTCTTAGTACGTTTATCAATTATACAATGGCAAACAGGAGAGTGATATATGAAAATACACGAATGAAAAGAAATGCAGATATGCGTGCGTGTGTACGCAAGACAGAAAAAAACAGTTTTAAAAAGACACTATCGTTTTGTTCTTACCTCCGGTCCCGGATTCCTTCAGCACCCTTTACTAAGCGAAGCAGACGCTTATCCAAACAGCACTACGAGGAATATGACCTCCCGCCCTTTGCTGATGGATAATGTCTGCTGAAATTACCTAGCAGAGATATGTGAAGGACGGGCGAGCCCCCAATTGTTAAATGTAAATATTTATCTTATATAAAACCCTTTATGAGGTCTAAGAACACTGTACGCTATTTACGTATGGAGTACCGTAAGGGTACGCTCGTTGCGTAACAATCGCTTAGCCGTGGTCGAGACGCTCAAGCGTCACATTCGCTCACGGCCAAGAGATCACAGGCAGGCACGCTATTGGCTGCCGACTACCGTAATGATTCGCTATAGCGAATGCGAACGCTCGAGACCACGAGGAGATCACCAGCGGCGCAGACGCTCACAATGTTAAACCTTTATATCTAAACCATAAAGAATGTAATATGCTGTAAAACCTTAGTAGAGATAGGGTGTAGATGCAACCTAGTATAACCTTATTAACTTAAAAGCTGTTTGAGCGTCACCGACGCTCTGAGAATACTTAGCACTATAAGAAATACACAGATACCGTGCTTAGGGTCCAACGCCTAACATATATATATATTATGAATGATATACTTGCAAAAGAATTAACACAATACAAGTCATACACTACAATATAACATAGATCACCTAACCAGATAACTATACATGAAATACAATATTATTACGTTCAAGGGATTAAGAGAGAAAAGGGAGAAGAGAGAGAGAGAGAGAGAGAGAGATATGGCCCACAACAACAAGGAAAGACAATATGATTGCGGAGAAAGCTTACGCACAAAGGAAACGATCGCATGCGCCTCTGGACATCCAGCTCCCGATTTTCAGCAATGATAACCGTTGAAGAGTAAGAGCTGGATGTGATCGGCTTCTCTATTTATGCCCCACACACAATACAATTCAATGGTCCCTACAATCTCATTGTTCATTGGACACAGGAATTCCTCCTCGCATTATAACAAAAGGTCATAGGTTGATTCATACAGGTGGGCTGTGACTATTTCCAACAGCTCAGGTGGGAGGGAAACTGGGTTTCCCGCCGCATGGGTAATAAAGTGCAAATACAGTAAATGTTCATAAACTTCTTATGTCCATAACTATTCGCACGAGCGATTGATCTGCTTCAAACCAACACCGGAATATTGCTAATTAAATTCTCTTCCGATGGGTACTAAACACCACTGTATTACTCCTGTCTGACCCTTCGTATCAAACAAAGAGGGATCTCTCTGTCCAGGAACATGCTATATTAACTAAACTTTCAGAATCTATCAAAGGGACCATGATCTACAAAATACATTATATAGTGGAAATATGTAACGATTGAGTCGCACGCTACGATCACATAAACTCTACCGTAAATGCGCATACCGTGCGCCTGCGGGTGCCCGCGACTGCGAGTATGCGCATGCACGGGAGAGCGTACGCATGCGCAGCACAGACCTGTGTGAGGTGCAAATATGGCAGTGTGCATAGAGATATTTTTCTGACTTTGACATTGCCCATGGCAACCAACCAGCATTGATGTATCATTTAAAATTTGCACACTATAAAAGTATACAGAGCAGCTTATTGTTTGGGGTCCCTAGCACTATATCTAGGTGCAGGGTGTGGCACCCCAAAACACCAGCATAAGCCAGAAAGCCCAGGGCAGCATACCAGTGAAAAAACTATAGTGTTAATAAATTAGTATTTAGGAAGCTGAAGCTATAGAGAGGGTGATACAAACATGAAATGTAATTAAAATAGAGAAATAGTGTTAAAAAATTAATAAGTGAAAAGTGTTAATAGAATGTAAAGGTATGCCACACTAAAGCCATCCAGCTCAGCCAATCCAGAGGCACCACACCTCACACCTCCATCTGGGTCTAAAAATAACCAGCAAGAGCCACATGATAATGGCTCCTTACTACAATATGTCTAAGCTAAGAGCTACCTACCTTGGAGCAACCCCATAATGCTCCATGTGGCATGTCAGGGCCTGCACCTCCTCCTAATGCAGGAACCTCTCTGCCTCTCACAGCAGACATATATAATGGTAGATGCTCAATCAGCTTAATGATGACGTGGCAGCGTTAACTGAAAGCTTCTGCCCATGCGCAGAAGCTCAGTGAAGCTCTTCGAAAATGGCCACCATCGGAGCTGCTGCAGAGTGCCGGACTGAATTGGACAAACCCCTAACAGTTACGCCTTACAAAATCTTACTAATTTTGGAACCATATTATTACTAGGATATAGGTTTTTTTAATGACACATGCTGTCCTCCTGATATTTGGAAGTACGCGCCAGTTCTCTGTGGAATCAGACACTGCACATTGTAGCTGCTTATCTGAGGCTTAACTTGAAGAACGCTAGAATTCCCCTTAAACATAATAGCTGTGTACAAAATGAATATCAATGTATAGTGGAATTACCGCATCCATAGTTAATGTCCTCAAATATAGGGATCTGAGGCCTTTCGCCAAACTCTTCAGCGTAATCCACAAGAGCGCTCTTTACAGTCTCATATCCGGCCAGCACCACCATCTTTACACTGCCCATCTGGACGCTGAACACTGAGCCATATTGTTTAGAGAGCTGAAATAGAGAAAAGAAAAAAATCTGAATTTTAAATGCTGTGAAGCATCACTGGTATTGCTAATAGCAAATATAAATCCTACAGTATTGGCTCGGAATGAATCGGAAAGTTGGGACCCCAAAAATAAAATCCAATCCCCCCTCCCGAGGAACCACCCATGCCTGGTGGAGGTGGGTGCCGGATTAATGGGTAAAAAAAATAGATTCAAATATTGCTCTTTACAGGTGGAGTACAGGTACCTGCAAGCCTTCCCCCGGCATGCTATAACAACATGCCTGGACATTAATGGCCCGCTGGCAACTGTAGTCTGCCTGTAAAGAAAATATTAAAATAAAGTTAAAATAAAGACAGTATATGACCATAGAATGTTGGAATCCTGTATTTAAGATAATAAAAAACAAAATCGTTTCATACATGGCCTCCTCTTCTGCCCTTGTAGGCATCCAATGGTCTTCAGAAAATAAAAAAAAATGAAAACCCGACATAGGGGTCCATGTACTAACTGGAGATAAAGGAGAAAATCCCTATACATACAGTAACGTTTTATGGATATGTACTAAAATGATTTCTCTGCCTTTTCCCTGCTAGCGCTAATTGCAGCCTGCAATAACGTGCTGCGATAGATGCCTATGGATCACAGATGTTACTAAGGTGACAGGTGACTTACCGTCAGCTCCTTCTCCAGTGCCGTCTTCTCCTCATGCTGTCGTTTAATTAGAAAAAAAAGTAATAAAACTCCGGAAATACCGGAAAGTATGCCTGAGCAGTCAAAGCCAGGAATGGGGGGAGGTTGAGTGTTCGTTCACCCTCGTCAGCACCTCTAATCATCGTAACATATCAGTAGCCGCCTTCTTCTTCACAATGGTAGCAGGCGAGGCAGGAACGTCTTTTTCTCTGTGCTACACAACTACAGATGGAGGCACACTCATATAGGTTTCTTTGCTGCGCCTAGGTGCACCAAGGTTCATTAGCATACGCCTTTCATCTATTGTTCTCAGCTGCAATACAATACAGAGAGAACAATACAGCAGACTGAAGCCACTCCTTAGTAAAAAGCACATGGCAGCCCGCCTGGAATTTTCCAAAATGCACCTCCCCCTAATGCAGGAACCCCTCTGCCTCTCACAGCAGACATATATAATGGTAGATGCTCAATCAGCTTAATGATGACGTGGCAGCGTTAACTGAAAGCTTCTGCCCATGCGCAGAAGCTCAGTGAAGCTCTTCGAAAATGGCCACCATCGGAGCTGCTGCGGAGTGAAGGACTCAGTGAAGGTGCAGTGCTGCACCTGAAGGACTCTCAGACCATGAGAAACAAAATTCTCTGGCCTGATGAGACAAAGATTGAACTCTTTGGCGTGAATGCCAGGCGTCATGTTTGGAGGAAACCAGGCACCGCTCATCACCATGCCAATACCATCCCTACAGTGAAACCCACAAAACGGCAGCCAAACGCCACCGTGCCGCCCCCTCCCGCCCAGCGACCACCTCTGCCTGTCAATCAGGCAGAGGCAATCACTAGGCAATGACAGCTGTCAGCCATGCGCCGGTGCACTGCGGCGCCGGCGCATGCGCAGTTCTGACCTGACCACTGTGCTGCGATCAACTGCAGCAAGCGATCAGGTCAGAATGACCCCCATTGTCCTCAGCTAATCAGTCCACTCTGCTAATCACCAAAAGGTTTCATACCCTAGAGACTTGGGTGGTGGCCCTATTGTATGAACAAATTTTTGTAAGAGTCCCACACAGGGCTGTAACTAGGGTTGTGCTACATGTGCCACTGCACACATTTCAAGATACTCTCATATTTTACATATAGGAGCAAATAACTACATGAGTAAGGTGTCTGACTGCAATATGGAAAGTCATAGGTTCAAATCCCTGGGTATGACAGTGTTTCGAAATGTGTGCTTTACATAAAGGAAGATGTGACTGAAGGTCCTAGGTATGACTGCTGTGATTTAAAAAAAAAAATACCCAATGACAAAGAACGCTAAAATGAAGTGCATAATCTGCATAAAGGATGGTATAAGAGGATTGGTGTCCAAATCCATTTTCTTGGGAGTGTTCTGTAAGTATAGGTGTTCTATTAATTTGTATAGAAGGGGCATAATAGCAAGTGCTTTTCCTAGGCGCCAGGGCTCGCCTTATGTCCCTGTTTCAAAAATATGTTTTTTTCTGGCCCAGGGCACCAAAATAACTAGTTACGACTCTGGTCCCACAAGTAGCCACAAATGGTGTTACATACAAAACAGTCATGAAGTATTGAACAGTTACATATACAGTATTGCAGTTTTTAAAATTTAACAGGAATGGACGGGCTAACTCAAATAATTATATATCAGTTGCCATATTAAGGCTTGCTACTATACAGTAGGGATAATAGCCATTTAAGAGTGTATTCAGAGGCGGCGCAACCCGCTCAGCAAAGGGATGCAAAGCAGGGAGGCGCCACAGTGGAGAGGCGCTCTGCATCCCTACTGCTGTCCACTGTGTGCTGTTGCCGGTGCAGCGGCGCCAGCAGTGGGAAGCGCGGCTCTTCAGTTCTCTCCCCCACCTGGCAGCTTTCAAAATCCTACTCACCACCAGCCCATATCCGCCTCCTCTGTGTGGCGCCACTTTCTTCTCACTGAGCTGCCTCCGTTCCTTCCATCTTCACTAAACCTGTCGGGTGTGCAGAAACCTCAGACAACGGCATTCCCCTGCAATTCCATGCCCACCAACTTTACATTCAGCCTGAAGGCACATGCACGCCCCCTGAACGACCCCCTCTGTTCCTTCTTCATTGAGCACTGACTGTACAGTATATCTGTGTCACACAGACGCTGTTTGGATGGGTATGGGTCGTTGGGTAGACACAATTTAGGTCGACAGTCATTAGGTTGAACATGGAAGGTCAACATGCATTAGGTCGACAGGGACAATAGGTCGACATGTACTAGGTCGACAGGTCAAAAGGTCGACAAGGGGTGATGAAGTCAGACAGACGAAATGCGTTGGGTGTACCTCATTGACTCTTTACACTAAAGATAAGCTCAAAGGGGGTCATTCCGAGTTGTTCGCTCGTTATTTTTTTCTTGCAACGGAGCGATTAGTCGCTAATGCGCATGCGCAATGTCCGCAGTGCGACTGCGCCAAGTAAATTTGCTATGCAGTTAGGAATTTTACTCACGGCATTACGAGGTTTTTTCTTCGTTCTGGTGATTGTAATGTGATTGACAGGAAGTGGGTGTTTCTGGGCGGAAACTGGCCGTTTTATGGGTGTGTGCGAAAAAACGCTACCGTTTCTGGGAAAAACGCGGGAGTGGCTGGAGAAACGGAGGAGTGTCTGGCCGAACGCTGGGTGTGTTTGTGACGTCAAACCAGGAACGAAACTGACTGAACTGATCGCAGTTGCAGAGTAAGTGTGGAGCTACTCAGAAACTGCTAAGAAGTGTCTATTCGCAATTTTTCTAATCTTTCGTTCGCAATTTTACTATGCTAAGATTCACTCCCAGTAGGCGGCGGCTTAGCGTGTGCAAAGCTGCTAAAAGCAGCTTGCGAGCGAACAACTCGGAATGAGGGCCAAACTCTCTTATTATGACCTAAAGTCATTAATCAAGTGTTTTAGTCTTGACCTTTTTAGTTTTTTTAGAAGTATTTTTGTCTTTTACCTACTCTTATATATGTTGTGTATCCCTATATGTGTTTTAGTTTAAAATTATTGTATTGTTTTAGAATAAACTTATTGTTATACTTTTTATATCAAAAATTTCTCCATTTATATATTTTTGTTTTAAAACATAAATTCTTAGTATTTAGCCTTCTTAGTGAGAGATTTACTTTTAGAAACACCGCTGGTGGCTGATACCCCTATCCCCCATCCATATTTACTTAGCAGTATTTTACCCATGCTGAGCATTTATGGGCTAACTGACACCCTATATCTATAAGGGAGTGGTCTATTTGTCAATAGTGGTGTTTTTTTTAAATATTGTGTTCTTACCAACGCATTTGGCACCATACTCCTATTGCTTTTATATATATATATATATATATATATATATATATATATATAGAGAGAGAGAGAGAGAGAGAGATGGATATATATATATATATATATATATATATAGATATAGTGCATGCCAAATGTGCCTTTTTAAAATAAAATAAAAAGAGGGCACCAATTTTCTGGCACATGGCACCAAAATGTCTAATTACGGCTCTGCCACCCTCTCCCCCCTCCCCTATGGCTCTGAAAGCACTTCAGTCTTCAGACCCCCACTTCCCTCTTCTCCCTCTCTCCTTTCCCCTCTCTTCCCCTCCTCTACCCTCCCATAACTCAGTTGTGGAGTGGAGTGTAATGGCGTGCAGCCAAAGAGGAGCCTGAGCTCCGCCTTCCAGCTTCTAAGGGAGAGATGTCATGGCATGGCATCTTTCCTATAGTGTCGTGCGTGAGGAGCTGTCGGAATGACAGCTGGCACAGGAGCGGGGCTTCAGGTAAGTACAGTGCTGTGTCTGTGTGGCATAATGTGTAAGTGGCATTACTGTGGGCATTATGTGTAGGGGACACTACTGCTGTGTGCACATGTGTAAGGGTAACTATTGTGTGTGTGGCATAACGTGAATAAGGGCACTACTGCGTGGTGTAACGTGAATTAGGGACACTACTATGTGGTGTAATATGAATCGGACATTACGTACCGGGTAAAGTGAATATGATTGTGCTACTCTGTGTTGTAATTTAAATATTGTGTGTCCATACCCCTTCCTTGAGAGACCACAACCCTCTTTGCATCACACTCCTTCTGCACGAACTGTCCCTATATAAAGTTTGGGAGGGCGCACATTTATAGTTTGCAGTGGGGCGCCGAACACCCTAGCACCGGCCCTAAGTGTATTCAATTAGTGTCGGAAGAGCCGTCTTGTTGGAAAGACAGCCACTTCCAACAGGTTCAGGTCAGAAGGGGTTCCGACTTATTCAATACCGGCTGATTTTTTCCGACAAGTCGGAAGTTCCTAACTTGTCGGAAACCACGTGGATTGTCGGAATCTACGTTGGCAGTCGGAAGCGCGGCCAAACCTGACAGGTTTTAGCCCCATTTCTGACACTATGTCAATCCGACTTTAAAGAAAGTCGATACAATGAAACAAAATGATAGTGTATTCCTGGCGCAACAAGTTATCAGCCCAATCTCAATCCTCAATCCGTCCAAATAACAGATTAGACAATATTATGCAAAAAAGAGATGAGGTGGTGGATCAAAGGCGATAACAAAGTAAATAAATTAAATGAAATATAATAATAAAATATTATACGTCACATATTGGGGTGTCCTTTCCTGATTGATCACTCTTTGAAACGTCTCACAAAATCCAGATGATAAACATGAAAAAGGAAATCATACACATATATGGGTGGTAATGCTTTAGAATAATTGCTTTAGAGTAATTGTTTAGTCCATAAGTGTCCAGAAAAGGAAAGCCTAATGTGCCGGGATATTTTTGATAGAAGATGAGGACAGTGTCTCGCCACCATTCAATTCTACTGGAAAACGTACCGAAACTCACATAAAATAGGGTAAGGACAAGTATGTAAAGGTATCTTTTGAAGATCTATCCCACGTGATGTAAGGCAATACGTAAAAGACAGATGACGTACCCCACTTACTTTAGAAGGGGGATTAATCCCACGTATCAAGGTTTCTTTTAAGCCAGGACCAGAGAAAACTTCCAAGATACTTCAAAGCGGTTTATTTGAAAGAATGTCCATAAAAACAGCAATCAGATACTTTTCTAAGTGGTTTTTCAACTCTCTAGGTTAATGAAGGGCATGTAGGTCTAGGTGTATTTAGACAGGGCAACTGATGTAATCCGGTTTTACACCAGTGCTATCATGCTCGATATGACACCAAAAAGTAATATCCCTTGAAAAGTAACAAAATGTCTAATCTAAAAACATAATAAGGTAAAAAGGTATGAACTCACTGCCTGATATCACCAACGGCGTTTCGACCTCTTGGGTCTATCCATCTACAATTAGATGACACCTTCTAAAAGACCCAAGAGGTTGAAACGCCGTTGGTGATATCAGGCAGTGAGTTCATACCTTTTTACCTTATTATGTTTTTAGATTAGACATTTTGTTACTTTTCAAGGGATATTACTTTTTGGTGTCATATCAAGCATGATAGCACTGGTGTAAAACCGGATTACATCAGTTGCCCTGTCTAAATACACCTAGACCTGCATGCCCTTCATTAACCAGAGAGTTGAAAAACCACTTAGAAAAGTATCTGATTGCTGTTTTTATGGACATTCTTTCAAATAAACCGCTTTGAAGTATCTTGGAAGTTTTCTCTGGTCCTGGCTTAAAAGAAACCTTGATACGTGGGATTAATCCCCCTTCTAAAGTAAGTGGGGTACGTCATCTGTCTTTTACGTATTGCCTTACATCACGTGGGATAGATCTTCAAAAGATACCTTTACATACTTGTCCTTACCCTATTTTATGTGAGTTTCGGTACGTTTTCCAGTAGAATTGAATGGTGGCGAGACACTGTCCTCATCTTCTATCAAAAATATCCCGGCACATTAGGCTTTCCTTTTCTGGACACTTATGGACTAAACAATTACTCTAAAGCAATTATTCTAAAGCATTACCACCCATATATGTGTATTATTTCCTTTTTCATGTTTATCATCTGGATTTTGTGAGACGTTTCAAAGAGTGATCAATCAGGAAAGGACACCCCAATATGTGACGTATAATATTTTATTATTATATTTCATTTAATTTATTTACTTTGTTATCGCCTTTGATCCACCACCTCATCTCTTTTTTGCATTTAAAGAAAGTCGGATTGCCATTGTCGGGAACGGGACATTGAATACTGACCTGTCGGATCCTTTCCGTCGGAAAGGATCCAACAGGAATTGAATATACCCCATAGTGACAATACCCCACAGATGACGAATATACAACCTCGATTAGGTAAAATCAAATATTAATTATAACATCAAATGCAACAGTCCCCCCTTAGTGGCAAAATTATAATAGAAAATATATGAACACTCATTTCACTCGCAAAAGTTGAACAAAGCATACTCTTCTGCGATTCAAGAATAGTGCGCCAAAGAAATAATACAGTAAGTATTGTTATACTGTAATATCCTTTTAAGAATAAACAGAATAAGATGGCATGTTGATTATCATACATATAACGTTACCTTCATATACGTTTCGTTAGGTCTTGTAAGGTTTACGATGTGCAGATTTCCAATCACTGGCAATCCCCTTGGACCCGGCGGGAAATTCTTCATTGATGCATTTGATGTAAAATGTTTAGCAATGTATAAAAGAGCGAGAAAAACTAGCCCGTATATTGTTAATGCAGAAAACTGAAAATCCATTGCGTTAGTTTTTTTTCCTGAAATGACAGAGATTTAAAAACAAGTGTCTAGTTTATAGGAGATCGCTGTATTGTAACCGTCTACTGCACATTCAACGTTATAACAGCACTGACTCACCTTCAAATAAAGCCAGAGACAATCCACAAATGACTAACCTGTATTACTAAACTCCTGTCACAAGTAATACATTTATGAGACAAAACTCCATCCACTTTATCTCTCTACAAGGCTTTGTAAATAGACCCCTTTGACTGCAAGCTTCAGTGGGGCAGGGACTAAATTCCCTAACACACTTGTGGGAGAAAATTGGAGCACATAGATTAAACCTACACAAACACGGCAAGAACATACACACGTGTGCGATTTTGAAATGGTCGCATATGCGCGGGTTCTGTGCATGCACACCGCAAAATCATGCAAGAGATACAGGGGCAGATTTATTAAGCCTGGTGAAGTGATAAAGTGGAAGGTGATAACGCACCAGCCAGTCAGCTCCTAACTGTCATTTTTCAAACCCAACCTGTGACATTGAAGTTAGGAGCTGATTGGCTGGTGCATTATCACCTTTCACTTTATCACTTCACCAGGCTTAATAAATCTGCCCCACAGACTGGTATTGCGCTCACTCTGTAACAGCTAACATATGTCACTGATATTACTTACTTAGGATATGAGATATGAGATATTGGTGTTCATATAGAGGTGGACGCATATGTACAGTATTTAGAAAGTATGCAAAAGACTCACTTCACATATGTATAGATTATAGGCATGTTAGGGCATTGTAGAAAGGAAAATGGTTTCCATTAATAATAATTCAACTACTGCACAAATGATCGCCCTATGTACTGTAAGAACTGTTTTTTGTAACTAAGATCATTGAAAACAGGTAATCTGAGTACCCTTTTCTTAGGTTATGAATCTGAAAGGGTAGTCAGAATTTAAACAGGAACAAATACCACAACCAGATTTTATGTGTTTTGACAAAATAATTAATATTTCTATGTCAGCTAGGAGTTCCTAAAATTATAGAAATATACATCTGTGCACAAGTCAGGTTTGATTTGAATACTTGAAACTTATGGTTTTGGAAAATGAGGTTTCTAACTAAGTACACCCCACAGCAATGTATTACATTCATTTGATATCTTTAATAGTAGAGATTAATGGGATCATACCATATTTCATGTAGATATTACGCAGGGGAAATTATGTACAGTTATTTGTACTTACATTAAAAGTTACGTGGGGAGTCCCTGTATGAACTCTGATTTAATTAACTGGTCAGCCAGTCATCAGAGACTTGGTTATGAGCTCACTGGGGGAGCAAGTGATATAAGGTATGGAAGTTTTTTGTTCTGTGTCAGACTTTAGGGATCAGTCTAATTGAGAGACTGCACTTTCATTTTCCAGCTGTGCCCCCAGCCAGAACAGGCTGCATGATATACTCTGTACATGTTTTCCTTTCTATTAGAAACACATTTTACTACAGCATTTAACCTGTAACCCTATTTCTTTATATATTTTCTGTAACTAAGCATTGTACTCTACTTCTGTTGTAAATAAAGTGTTCCTTTATTAGTTTATTTCATATATGCTCCAGAACCCAATCTTTGAGGAAGCTATTACACTAGATCACTAAGGTTGCACTATAACTGTTATTTATTGCCAGATTCAGGGGTAGACCAGCTAACTGCATGGTAGTCTGTGTCACCGCATCTACACAATTGTGATCAGCAGCGGATCTTGCCACGGGCAAGCAGTACTTTTGCCCGGGGCGCCGCCTTCCGGAGGGTGCCGCACCATGGCAAGATCCGCTGCTGCTGTGGTGCCCCCCGCTGCCCGCTGTCCTGTGAAGGGAAACTAGACGCTACGCGTCTAGTTTTCCTTCGTGGGCTGCCCGCTGTGAAGGGAAACTAGATGCTACGCGTCTAGTTTCCCTTCCTGTAGAGGACCTTAACTGTAATGATGTGCGGTGCGCGTTGACGTCATCGCGCACCGCACAGCAAAGGTCCTCTCCACGAAGGGAACTAGACGCTTAGCGTCTAGTTTTCCTTCGTGGAGAGGACCTTTGCTGTGCGGTGCGCAATGACGTAATCGCGCACCGCACATCCTACTACAGTACAGGGGGCGTAACTGACCACGCCCCCTGTATGAAGCCACACCCCCTAATGCCGCACGGGGTGCAAGAAGCCCTGGAACCGGCCCTGATTGTGATAGAGTGTTTGGAGACTTGTGGCCCTTTGTAATTACTATGGGTGGTGACAGTAACGAGTCATGGGTACAATGGTAGAAAAGAAAAACAGATGTTGAAGTTATCACCAATGAGGGCGCAAATATAATTACAAATCACATATTAGACATGAAAAATATAAATTTATTAATAACATAAAATTGGATGAAAAATATAATTAAAAAAAAAACCTCCCATGGGAATAAACAGTGAATGTATACAGTAGTTGATCAATCAGTCGAATCAATAAACATGATCCATTAGGTTCCGTTCCATTAGTTAGTGATACCCATTATATCATACTGAAATATAGTGCCGAGTAAAGTGATTATAGTCAAAAGTCAGTGACTCAGAGGCTATTGAGTGTGTAGTTGTGAAGCCCCTTTGACAATATAGCCGATTGTGATTGCATATTGGAAGCGACTGGGTTCTGACCGAATTGAGCAAATTGCACTACTGATGTATGGGAAACATACCTGCGCCTTCCCTACTTGTCTTATCCACTATTAACAGCTACAGAATTCCTCTAGTCCTAGCAGTCATTGTGTTGGATACACACAGATAAAGGGGGAAGGGGGGGGGGGGGGGCGGACGGACACATCTGCACAAGTCTGGATATCCGTAACTACCCTGAATTTGTAGAATTTGTAGTCTCTGTTTAATTCATTAAGACATCGGGGGTCCTGCTTTTGACAATAAAATACATTTATACCACATACAAAACAAAGAGGACAGAGTTGTCCTACAAGGCGCATTTAATACATATAAAATGTAACTTTAAATTATTTCTAGACAAAAGAATAATTACATACAAAGTGTAACTATAAAGATTGAAATGTGATTTAAAACCAAATGACTGGCTGTGCGTCCCACTTGCATAATAGGGTATCTCAGTAAATCTTGTTCATTTGTATAAGCACAGTATACATTGCAGACCCGTGTCTCATTTATTCTGTATAGAATGAAATAATGTTTAAAAATGATTGATACCTTATCAGTATGTTATTAATAGCGTCACCCTCAAATGTAGATTACATTACTGGAAATCCACAGATAGATACTATGCTTTGCACACACAATAAATTTTGTAGTAAGCAATGAGAGTTCTGTACAGGTTTGTGGCCGATAAAACCCCCTAAAAATTAGCATGGCGCTAAAGGGGAAGCAGTCAGGATCCCAGCTGTCGGGAACGCGGCAGTCAGAATACAGATGCCGGGATCCCGACATTAGTCTGAATGCTGACACCGGCATTCAGAAAGGGGGCAACATCCTGACAACCGGGATCCCGAATTAGAAGACACCGCGGTGCTGCAGAGGTAAGCCATGAATGGGGGGGGGGGTTAGGTTTAGGCTGCGGGGATGGGGGTTTGGCATCCCCCTCAGAGGGTGAGGGTTAGGCTACGGGGTGGTAGGGTTAGATTTGGGCACAAGGGATGGGGGCTTAGGTTTAGGCACCTCTGGCGGGGAAGGGGGGGGGGGGGAATGATTAGGGTTAGGCTGCAGGTAGAGAGGGTTAGGGGGGAGGGGAGAGGGTGGAACACCATCTCAGTCGCAATTCTGTATTTTGGAATATTCAGTATTTTGGATATTTGAGACTCAATAATAATAATAATAATAATAATAATACAAATTCGATATAAAGGCCCATACACACTTGACGATAAAATGAGCGACGTCGTTCATTTCAGCCCTCATCAACGACGTCGCTCATTATATCGTCAAGTGTGTATGCATCCGACGACCACCGATGCGCGGCCCCGTGGGACGTTAAAGACCCTCGCTTATCTGTGGAGCATGTATGCTCAATTTCCACTATGGTCGTTACTGACCAGAGACGTCGTTGAATGTGTGTGGTGTGAACGACCAACGACCAAGCCACTGTTCACCAGCCCTGTTTCCAGCTCATTATTTTAATAAACTGTTCAGCTTGGATGCTTCAACGATGAATGGTCTTTGGTCTTTGGTAGTGTGTATGCTCATGTCGTTTGCTCAGCTGTTCAAGGGAAGTTCAAGGGAAGTCGTTAACGACGTGTGCATCGTCAAGTGTGTGTGGGCCTTTAGAGTCACTGAGAACAACAGACCATATATAATATAACAAAACAGTTAAGGAAAAAGACATGTATCAGTATCAATAATCACTTGGAAATGTAATCACAAATTATGCACATGTACAGTATATAGAAAAAAAAAAACAAATACAGATGTAGCCACACTCATCGTTGCTGCTGCGCCATACCAGTATCCTACTCGCGACATTTTATATCTGTGTAAAAAGTAACATCAACAGTTTTTTTCTAATTTCCCCCAAACATGCTCTGTTGTGCTTCCTATACGGACTCAGATATGTACACCGATGTACAGTCAAAATTAGAAAAAAACAGTTGATGCTACTTTTTACTTTTTGGTGGCAATGAGTATTGTTGTGTCTAGGGGTGGTGGGATCCCTAGATTGCGACACTCAAATATTGAAAGTGTAATGTTGGCTTGTCTTTGGTGTGAGTTTTAATTATATGGAGGTGAATGGCATGGAGGTGGACTTTTACAGGTGGATATAATAGGTAATGACTGATCCTAGACCTGGAATGTAATTAGGACCAATAGAGAGAAAAGTTGCAGCAGGTGTAAGAGGTCACATTGACTGCATCTAGATCACTGTGAGATAAAGATTCCATAAATAGGATCGGAATGCGTTAGAGCAGGCGTTCCCAACCGCGGTCCTCAAGGCACACCAACAGTGCAGGTTTTAGTGATATCCAGGCTTCAGCACAGATGGTTAAATCAAAATAACTGAGGTGCTAATTAAGTCACCTGTGTTCAAGCCTGGATATCACTAAAACCAGGACTGTTAGTATGCCTTGAGGACCGCGGTTGGGAAACACTGCGTTAGAGGATCACTGTTTATATCCCTGGAGGCTATGCAGACGTGTGACTTATTGTGAAGTGGCAGCAACACTGAAAGGCAGACTGGGACACTTATGGGTCTCAGCTAATATCCCCGATAGGCTGCCTGGTGGCATAGTGAGCCTGTAAATCTCCTGCAGTAGAGAAAGTGGTTGAGACTCCTACTAACTTTGGGGGTGACCACTCAATGGTGAGCTCTGCCTCTGACTGAGAAAACCCGGAGTGTCTAGACAGAGGACTGCACAGAAGGAGCACACACTGTTGGACTAATCTGAAGAAAGGAACAATCCATGCCGCTTCATCAGCTCCCAACTAACGTGTTTGAAAAATGACAGTTGGAAGCTGATTGGCTGGTGCACCATTTATCATTCACAACGGGTTTTAGCACTTGTTGATAAATGGGTCCCTTAGTTAAATATTACTCAAAAACTTGGTTCACCTAGAGGTATATTAAGGCAAAGTTACCATTCGTTATTACATACAGTAGGTTATCACTTTACAGACAATGAAACTACATTTCTCATTCAAGAACATATTGGGGCTAATTCAGACGCAACCTTTTCACGGATGAGTTTCAGCATACAGCATATTTATGCATTTTTGCATATCTTTGGCCTATACTGGGTCAGACGGATCTTGGCTAGATCTCTCTTTGTGTGAATTGAGCATTTTGGGGCAGGAACTGGGCGGCAACCATGAGATCACACTGTCCTATCTTTGTGCAAAGGGAAGCCTGTTTCTGGCAGATCTGTTGCACGTAGTATGGGCTGGTGCAAGGGCCAATGATAATGATGGTTGTGGTGGCTGTTTATGAAAAAACAGTGGTCGGGGCGACTTCCCGTTTGAAGGATCCTTGCATTACCCTTATGGAAACTCGCATCAGCATAAGGTAGTAAGGGATCTCCCCCTTACTACCTTATGCCCTTGCATAAGCCTATGTACTTAGCCGGGGGGAGAGATAATGGAGCAGATGTATTAACCTGGAGAAGGCATAAGGAAGTGATAAACCAGTAATATGTGCAAGGTGATAAAGGCACCAGCCAATCAGCTCCAATATGTAAATTAACAGTTAGGATCTGATTGGCTGGTGCCTTTATCGTGGTGCACATATCACTGGTTTATCACTTCTGTGACAGGACGGTCCCGTACGAAAGCACTCGCCGCTTTCGCGTCCCGTTGGCTGCGCACAGAATGGAAGGTCAAGTCACACGAGGCCTGACCACATAGGGGATTCCCGCTTACCGTCAGTAACCGCCTGTTACTGACTCCACCCACTGCGTTGTGGGCGGGTTTATGCTGCCACCACCAAACTCCTAACCGGCCGTGGCGTTTGGAACCACGGTTCTGCTCTGTATGTGCCGACGCACTGCCTTACCACACCTGTGTGGTGCTGACGAATCCCCACTAGCCCCTTGCTAGGCCTCTACCGGTAGCTGGCAGAAGGCGGAACTTGGAGACGTTAGGTGCTTCCCTGGACAGCCGGAGGACGGGGCTATGGTTGGCATAACCCTGTAGGTCACAAGATGAAGCAATCTTCTTGAGGCAATGATGTTTTATTTGCTCAATAGTTCTAAAGAGAACTCTTCCCTATTGCTAGGGGCAACAGCATACAGCAAGATGTTCCAGCAGAGTAAGATGGTACAACTACAAAATCTGGAGGCACGCAGGCCTCCTTTTTATGTCAAATTTCCACAGTACCACAGGGGGTAAGCCCTCCCTGTCTTCTCCAACCAATCAGGTTATCACAGAAAATATAAATAAATACAAGTTACATTTCCAAAGTTAAGAATTAGATAAAGCACATTCCTGCTCCTCTTCATATATAACCAAACCAGTGGCTTTCCCAAACACAATCTGATTATCATCTTTCTGTCTATTTCACAAATGTAAATGTAACTTGCATTTCAATTGCATTCACCCTCTCACACATAGACAACGTTCTTATACTGTAAATTAAACATAATCTGCAGCACACATAGGGGGTCATTCCGAGTCGTTCGCTCTGTAATTTTCTTCGCATCGCAGCGTTTTTCAGCTTAGTGCGCATGCGCAATGTTCGCACTGCGACTGCGCCAAGTAATTTTGCTATGAAGATAGTTTTTTTACTCACGGCTTTTTCTTCGCTCCGGCGATCGTAGTGTGATTGACAGGAAATGGGTGTTACTGGGCGGAAACACAGCGTTTTATGGGCGTGTGGATAAAAACGCTACCGTTTCCGGAAAAAACGCAGGAGTGGCTGGAGAAACGGGGGAGTGTCTGGGCGAACGCTGGGTGTGTTTGACGTCAAACCAGGAACGACAAGCACTGAACTGATCGCAGATGCCGAGTAAGTCTGAAGCTACTCTGAAACTGCTAAGTAGTTTGTAATCGCAATATTGCGAATACATCGTTCGCAATTTTAAGAAGCTAAGATTCACTCCCAGTAGGCGGCGGCTTAGCGTGTGTAACTCTGCTAAAATCGCCTTGCGAGCGAACAACTCGGAATGAGGGCCATAATGCAGCCTAAGAAATCTTACATCAAACTGTTGGTAAACGAAACCCACTAGTTTGCATTCATAAAACACAATCTGATTTGTGTCTCCATGCAAAACCAGTTTTGAGTCATCACACCACAGGAGATGCTGAAAGCACAGTCTTCTTTCCAAACCTTCATTTGTACCTGAAAGAAAACATTTGCCGACAAAAAGGCCTGCTAATCGACACACTGCTTTAGCTAGGACAATTAACATATGACTGGCTATGTGCAAGTTGCTGAACAACAATTGTCAAGGTCTTTTAGAAACAAAATACCTTGTACTTTCCTCATAAGTGCCCTGTCCACCAGTTCATCATTCTCCAACTGCGCACTGCGCAGCGATAGAACATATGACACCTTATTAAACATACTTTAAATACCCGGTGCCTAATACATTTAAAGATGGCAACTAGCGCCAGTGCACAGTTTAAAAGTGGCGCCAAGAGCCCATTGTCCTCCTAATGGCGCCGGGCACTAGGGGTTAACCCCTTCAGTGCCGCGGCTGCCATTACACGTGTGGCTGGTTAGTCTCTCCAGTCACAACTTCCTTATGCCTTCTCCAGGTTAATACATCTGCCCCAAAGTACCAACCAATCAGCTCCTAACTGCCATGTTACAGGCTGTCTTTTAAAAATGACAGATAGGAGCTGGTTGATAGATACTTTAGCTCTCCCCACTTTATCACTCTCCAAGGCTTAATACATCTGCTGCAAAATCTGGCATCTGTGGCTTCATGCAGAAACAGACACTTTATGTTCAACTTAGAATCAGTGATTTATCAACATTCTTGGTTGATAATAGCTTGATACAATGTTCTGCTATTCCCTGTAACACTGTGGCACAGGTGATCCAGTCTCAGCGAGCAGTGTGACAAGCAATATGTGTGACTTGGCATCAGTTGCAGAGCATAGTTAAACATTACTTATGACATGCTGCATTGCCCTTTAGAATAAACAGGCCGGTATCCCAAAGAATGGCAAGACTCCAGGTTTTAGGAATAGCTTAGTTTATTTAGTACAGATAAGTAATAACACATGTACATAAATTGGCATTGAGGTACAGGTTGTTATGAGTTAAAAGAACTATTTTATCATGGAATTATTCAGCTCTAGCTAATAGTCTCATGGTTCTTATAAAATCACATACATAATTGTATTTAGCGTTGAGCTGCGATCATCGTACTGTGCTCCTCCAATAGGAATACATATGATATACCGGCAGACGGAATGCCGGCTGTCACTGTACCGACAGTGGCATCCTGTCTGCCGGAATCCCGGCAGCGAGTCCCCTCGTGAGCTCTCTGCGCTCGCCACAGGTTCTATTCCCACTTGTAGATCCACCAACCGGGTGGGAATACCGAGCGTATGTTGGGAATCCAGGCGTCGGTATTTAACCGGCTGCCGGGAGTCTGGCGTCGGTCTTCTGAATGCCGGGATCCCAACAGCCGATTTATTGACTGCATCCCACCCAGTACTATCCTCACATTTTCATCAATAGTCCCTTTCATGCTGTCGGACTCTCCACCCGCGTTGTATTGTTGATTTATAATTGACGGTAGAAAAGTGTTCAGTTTTGTGATATTATTTACTTTTATAACACCTTGGGGGGAATTATTACACAGTTTATTTAGGGGGAATTATGCGGCTGCACACATGTTTGACTATTACGCTACCAATTGCATGGCTGAATTTCCTCTTCATCTCTTTGGGGTGCGAGTAAAAACGGGGCAATGAGACTTGTATCAAACTAATATTCTCTTCTCAAAGCTAGTGAAGTGCATTCAGTATGCTCATCTTTAATCTAAAACAGAAATGGCTGGCTTTTCTCTACAGATGCGCTGAACGAGACGGAAATGTTTAAGGTTCTTTATCGTTTTCCTGGTCAGCGTTCACAAATAACTCAGACGTAACGGTCGTGTACACAAGGAAGACAAACAGCATTCAAATTACATTTCTAAATGTTGTTTTAATGCAACAAATTAATAAAAAATATTACAACATAACAACTGAATAGCCATATATAATACACAACCTCTCTTATCCTCAAACTGTCCATTTTAATGGCTATTTTCCCCCTTTATTCAATAACTAATAAGAAATGTGTGATGGAAAACAAATGTTAAAATTATGCCACAAAGGTCGCTTATATTTGCTCATTATATCATTATTAATCACTAGTACACAGAGAAATGCATATATTAATCATGCCTGTATTTTAAATACTTAGGTTTTGTTTTGTTTTTTTAGTTTTTGCCATTTTTATTTGTTACCCCTCTCTAACCCTACTGGCAACGACACAGTACAAAAGCAGTAAGTGGGACAGTGATCTATCTGGAATTCTAATAAGTAAAAAGAAAAATAACTAAAAAGAAAAATAATTTTTTACAGGTATCTCTTTAACCACAGCTCTTAACATGAATCTTTTTTATTTTTTTATTTTTTTAATGTTTTATCTACATGGGGGCAGACAGGCAGGTCCGTACCAAGGGCGGAGAGGCCAGAACCTCTGTACAGAGCCCAAGTGCAAGGTTGTGGAACGTTTGCTACCATGGCGTCACCTGCTTCCATCGTGGGGGTGCCTTTCGAGGCGCACTATTGCCTAAAGAGGCGCTCAACACCCACCCAAGACTCAGCTCCCAGACTCCTCTGTGCAGCACCCTTGTCATTATGACCAGATAGCTGAAGTGCCCTGGTACATCACTGTAGGGTATAATTATTCAGTAACCAACATGCACAGCTAGAGGGAACATAACGCTAGGAAATCAGAAATGGAAGATTCAATTTGTTTCAAGTGTGAGGGGTTTTGTAGTATTATTGTATAATGTAAGAAACAAAATGCTCTCTCTTAAATAAATCATATATAATCTAAAACAAAAAAATAACAATGGAAGACTAAAAATATCTTTGATATATAATAAAGTTCTAAACCTTCCCAATTCTCGAACTATAATGAATTAGGCATGGTGCATTTGCCGGGACATAACCCCTATAAGATGCTTTTATACATGAATTACTAGTTGATATCTTTACAGGTATCGGTACTCTGTAAAACAGACGTCAGTTTGAGTCTTTACTAAACTCAT
The DNA here is from genome assembly GCF_028390025.1 of Pseudophryne corroboree. Lineage (NCBI taxonomy): Eukaryota > Metazoa > Chordata > Amphibia > Anura > Myobatrachidae > Pseudophryne > Pseudophryne corroboree. Next base: position 68,074,809 of record NC_086447.1, read on the forward strand.
CAGTAATAACATCGGGGGAGGACAGGATTCCGTAGCGATGTTCCTGGTTTATGCGTCCATCTTGATCTTTCCATGTTCACCATGATACTGGTTTTCTTGTTCATCCTCTTCTAGAGGAACCTAAAATAAATCACAGCGTTACTACCTTGGCTAGGTGGCTTGCAAAGAGTTACAGCTTGTACGCAGAATAGCTAATATGGAGTAATGCTACAGCAAGGGCAAAGGTACAGATGGAAATAGTGCAGGAGCTGGGCCTAAATAAACCCTATGCAAGCCCTGCCCCTGAGCAGGTGACATCACGATAGAGAGATGGGCACCCTAGGTGGCTCAACAAGCTGCAGGATGCGTGCCAGGTGCATCCAAAGAACTCTCCGGGCATCGCTACAGGTTGCAAGACAAATGCAGGTGCCATGCAGCAGCAACAGTGTTACCCCTGGGAACTGCACCCTGGGGTGGCATCATAGCTCCCAAAACCTCTAATTAGAAGTGATCAGTTCTCACAAGAGTGTGCAGTTTGCATGCCCTGTACACGTGGCCACGTCCCCTTGTGAATGTGCCCATTTCATTAAAAATATTTAAACCTGGTGATGTCTTTTCCTGCTCATCACCTGTGACCCCATGTCTTAGTTACTGACCATGTGACATGTAAGTCTAGTCTAGTTGGTTGTATCCATCCAATATTGATATAATACCATGTACTGTATTTGTAAGACAAATATATGCAGGCTATGAGAAATAAGCACTAGATTTCTTGACTTCTTACTCAGGTTTACATAAATTCGTCCTACTAAATTGAATCCACACAATTCATTTGTACATTGGCACTTCCTTGTGGAGATACCCCAGCACTGAGCATCTTCACATAGAAGTGCCATATGCAGGAACAATTCTGGCTGCTTTTGCATGTAGCACTTTGTCTCCATTTAGTGCAACATGGTTTGTCAAGATGCTAAACTGCAGCTTCTAGCAGTATTTACTCTTAACTTTAAATGACCTCCTCTCCAACAACCTCATCCTTTATAGCACAGGTTCTCAAACTCGGTCCTCAGGACCCCACACTGTTCATGTTTTGTAGGTCACGTGTACATTTTTAAAATGTGACAGTTGGTGATACACAGTGCACATGCTGGGTGACATGGAAAACGTGAACTGTGTGAGGTCCTGAGGACCGAGTTTGAGAACCACTGCTTTATAGTCACTGGTCATACCAAAAACATGACTCTCACATGTTTCTGGCTTCATCTGCATTGGTGGCCTCCATCTTATCCATCCTCATGGAAGCACACAAGGTGGTGGGTTTGTGATTCTACTGTCCACGCACTATGCATTTACGTCCTACCAAGTGTCCCCTTATACATGATGTCCTACAAAGTGTCACCTTACTCATGTTCCCATCTTTTGAATTACAGTACATGCAATCTAAACTTTCAAACCATTTTTCTTGTGTGTTTTTGTGATGTCCTCGTGCACCACTCTTCCTGTCTTGGCCTCTCCCAGTGGACTGACTCTTTAACACATGTTGATGAATACTACTGAACTCGTTTCTCCAGACTTTGTCTATCTATTGATTACTTTAACACCCTTTTTAGACCATCTCCTTATCACCTGAAAGCTCTCCTCCACCACTTTAAGTACTCTGCTGTTGAACTGAACCCACTTCTCCCCCCAGTTCCACTTCTCCCCCCAGTTCCACTTCTCCCCCCAGTTCATTTCTCCCCTGATCTGTCAGTATCGCATCTTAGCCAAACTCTAGTAGTGTCTCTTTGCTCAAAATGTGCGTCTTACTTGCACAAATAAAACTAAGAGCTCCATTGGTTTATTCCCAATTAATCCATTAAATATTGTAATACTAAACCACATTTAACCTTTAACTAATTAAATTAATGGTCCTTACATGACCTTAATATAACATACCCATTAAATTAAACCCCTTAAGAAAAAACATATCTATAACTGAAATAACAACACGGACACAGTAACATGTTGTGGGGGCTCACCTCACCTCCCGGACACCCTCTGAATGCTCCTGCACTTGAAGTGCCCATGTCCCCCGCACAGAGCAGGACAAACTTGTCAAGTAATTAAAGGGTAGGTGCCCCACAACAATCTTTTGGGTCACAGAAAGCCACTGAGATGCAGCGCTCTCCCGCCACAGCCAGGCGCTATTAGGCCCTGGCCCACCACCAGACCGAGAAAAAGGAAATAAATCTAAAAACTACAGCAAATCCTTAATAAACAAGCCAAGCCCTAAGGAATTAAGATTGACTCCATCAGGCCTGAAAAACCGCAAGGGGTCAGACCGCAAAAAACTATGCTTAACCACCGTCCTACCAACTGACAAGACAAAGTCAGAGACAGCAACATTAACCTTCCTCAGGTGCCCTATCCAAAGCCTTGGGGTTACGATCGTCCCTCTAAACCAAACGAGGAACCACCTCTGACCATACGATGCGCACCATTGGCCAGCGAGCCCTGACATCTATCAGCAACTCCCTCAATCGCGCAATCCGCTTCACACCTTTCAAATGACCAATGTAATTGCCTCTGACATGTAGAACCAACCACTCAGACACTTCATTGTTCTACTGCAGAAAACAGCAAAGCCATCAATACATCACAATGGAGGCCCCTGAACACCGAACAGCGTACCTGGCAACCACCCTACAACAACTCCGCCCGCCGAGCAAGCCCATGCTGCTCAGCCCAATAAATACTGTATAGGAATATCCGACTAGCCAGACTTGCCTAATAAATACTGTATAGAAATATCCGACTAGCCAGACTTGCCCAATAAATGCTGTATAGGAATATCCGACTAGCCAGACTTGCCCAATACGATTTTCTTCCACTGTAAAGAAAGAAAACCTAACTGATGAGCCAAAGCACCAAAACCATGTCATGAAAACAAAAACAACAAAATATAACAGTTAAAGCGCCTAGCCAAGGAAAGGGAAACAGGTAACCCGAGTGAAGGGGCAAAAACAACCTCCCCTGAACCAAAAGGGGCCAAATCATGGCTCCCGGGAGGAAAAAACAACAAGCACCCGTTATACCCCCATTTGTCGAATGCTAACCATTCCACAAATGGAGGGAATACAACATTTTCGGGCTGGTGCAGGAGACACAAACTACAACTGGTCGCAGTGCACATATGACTTGTAAGCGGAGGACTTCCATCTCCCAAGATTCTGTATGGAAAAAAGGTGAAGCCCCAGATGCCACAGCAGAAGTCGCGGCCCCAATCCAAAAGGAATGAGTACCGTAGCAACTGCTATCCAGCCCCAAAGCAACTAAACAACGCCGAAGTACCGCTGCAAACTGATATTGAGAGAGTGGCGAAAAATCTGCGTGAACCAACCACTGATGACCACCAGAGGGGCGACTGGCAAGGTAAGCAGCTGCAAGGGTAACCGGGCAAACCGACACATCTGCATGTGCAGAAAGTGTAACCTCCTCCCCAATTGATCCGTCCTGGAGGAACAAAGCACTGACGAATCACGCAATAAAACATCACCAACACACAAATCCAAAGAAACAAATGCCCTACTGGAAGCAACTAGCTCACTAACGGAAAAAACGACTGAAAAAGCTAAACGAAAAAGAGACGACTCCAAAGCCACGCTCAAAACCACCCCAACCAAAGCCTGTAACAGCTGCAAATCAATAGGCCTGCGCAAATCCAAACAAGACGGGCAAACCCTAGCCCAACCCTTTACGGCCCTGGAAAGAACAAAATACTTAGTTGGGTCGAAGACACCACGCAACCTACTAAAGACAGAAATTCCCACTAGCACTTGAAGCTTTAGAATCGTCCCGCTGACAGTGCTCCCAAAAAAAAAAGCCAACAAAAGGTCATGATCAGACTTACCCACAATAGCAGTACACATGAGGTAAGCCTCCCAATCGTGCCAGGCAGCACTGTAAGTTCTCAAAGTGGCCGGGGGCCAATGACCACTGCGCCAGGGACTCTAAGCCGGCCTGATAGTCTGCCAGACAAATGGAGGGCAAAGTAACCCTACCGTAGAAGCCCCCGGAGCCAGCTCAAGGAACCAAGCAAAATTAAAGCGTGACAGTGCATCAGCAATCGCGTTATCAACCCCAAGAACATGACAAGCCCTATAGCGAATATTCGCCTCCAATGGAAAATTCAGCACAAAACAGCCTCCTTAAATGACCTTCCACAACATCAAACTCTCCAAGCCCTATTTGGCTCAACCCCTTGATTGACAACACTCCACCCAACTTAGGGGGTCATTCCGAGTTGTTCGCTCGTTATTTTTTTCTCGCAACGGAGCGATTAGTCGCTAATGCGCATGCGCAATGTCCGCAGTGCGACTGCGCCAAGTAAATTTGCTATGCAGTTAGGTTTTTTACTCACGGCATTACAAGGTTTTTTCTTCGTTCTGGTGATCGTAATGTGATTGACAGGAAGTGGGTGTTTCTGGGCGGAAACTGGCCGTTTTATGGGTGTGTGCGAAAAAATGCTACCGTTTCTGGGAAAAACGCGGGAGTGGCTGGAGAAACGGAGGAGTGTCTGGGCGAACGCTGGGTGTGTTTGTGACGTCAAACCAGGAACGACAAGCACTGAACTGATCGCACTAGAAGAGTAAGTCTCAAGCTACTCAGAAACTGCACAGAGAAGTCTTTTCGCAATATTGCGAATCTCTCGTTCGCAATTTTGATAAGCTAAGATTCACTCCCAGTAGGCGGCGGCTTAGCGTGTGCAAAGCTGCTAAAAGCAGCTTGCGAGCAAACAACTCGGAATGACCCCCTTAATCTGCCTAGTAACAAAGGCTGACATATCCAGCCAATCAGGGAAAAACAGGATTCTTATTAAGCCTCATGCCTATTCAGTCTTCGTCTGTCCAACTCAGCTGCAAAGTATTCTTCTTGTTGTGCAGTTGGCATGATAACATGCATGCCTCACTGGTTTGTGCTTTAGTGCTCCAGTCTTACCCCAGACAGCAGAATCTATTTACTATTATTTCCCAGCTATATTCATAACTATAGGGCAGATTTAAGAAAAAGGTCTCATTGGTACTCCACATGATACTACTGGGCAAAAATATTGCACAGGTGCAAGCAATGCTTTACCTGTTCAATCAAAATAACTGATGTACTGTACTACAGTGGCGGAACTAGCGAGCGGTGGGCCCAGGTGCGACAAAATGCTTTGCCCCCCCCCCCATCCCATCCAAGTCCTCCCCCTCACCCCTGGAGAGGATCTGGTGAGGGGGACCTGCTCAGGGCCAGAGAAATGGATACCTAGCAACAGTGCCGTAACTAGACATTTTAGCACTGTGTGCAAGAAACGGCATCGGAGCCCCTCCCCTGCAGGCAAAACAGAGGCAGTGCGCGGCATAGGCGAGCGCAAAAATACATAGGGGAGTGGCTTCGTAGGGAAGGAGTGTGGCCACAAAATAATACCAATTCACAAAACGGTGCAGAGTAGTCTCCATTATTCAAATTATGACGCACAGTAGCACCACTACACCAGGTAGAGCCCCTTTTACACCTTACGGCGGACAGATTCCTCTTTTTACACATTACGGCAGACAGCGTCCCCTTTTTACACATTACGGCAGACAGCGTCCCCTTTTACACATTACGGCAGACAGCGTCCCCCTTTTTACACATAACGGCAGACAGCGTGCCCTTGTTACACATAGCGGCAGACAGCGTGCCCTTGTTACACATAGCGGCAGACAGCGTGCCCTTTTTACACATAACGGCAGACAACGTGCCCTTGTTACACATTACGGCAGACAGCGTCCCCCTTTTTACACATTACGGCAGGCAGATTCCCCCTTTTTACACATTGCGGCAGATAGCGTCCCCTTTTTACACATCACGGCAGGCAGATTCCTACTTTTTACACATCACGGCAGGCAGATTCCCCTTTTTTACACATTACGGCAGGCAGATTACCCCTTTTTTACACATTACAGCAGACAGTCCCCCTTTTTGCACAGAAAGAAAGAAAGAAAGAAAGAAAGAAAGAAAGAAAGAAAGAAAGAAAGAAAGAAAGAAAGAAAGAAAGAAAGAAAGAATTATACTTACTCTCTCCGCTGGCTCAGGCTCCTCGGTGCAGTTTCTGGCAGAGATCCCGGGCAGGAGAGTAGGAGGAGGAGGGAGGTGGAGGAGGGAGCCGCAGCAGCGCTGTGTTATTGGTGGAGGCGCTGCTGCTGCTGCCCCTCTGCTTCACTATAGGCTGTTCTCCGGAAGACAGCCTATAGTGAAGCAGAGGGACAGCAGCAGCAGCGCCTCAACCATTGAAACAGCACTGCTGTGGCTCCCTCCTCCACCTCCCTCCTCCTCCTTCCCCCCGTACCGATGCGCTCCTCTCCACTCTCACCGGGCGGCTGTGTGCTGCGGGCAGCGGTTGTCCGCAGCACACAGCGGCATGTAATGAGTCAGTTTGACTCATTACATGCTTTGGGCCCCTGGACAGAGGCGGGCCCCAGTGCAACGCACTGGTTGCACTGGTGGTAGTTCCGCCTCTGCTGTACTAATTAAGCCACCTGTGCTCCAGTTTGGCTATCCTTAAAACATAAGGGTCTATTTGCTAAGCCTTGAATGGAGATAAAGTAGCTGGAGATAAAGTGCCAGCCAATCAGCTCCTAACTGTCATTTTTCAAGCCCACTCTGTGACATGACAGTTAGGATCTGATTGGCTGGTCATTTATCTCCGTCCACTTTATCTCCATCCAAGGCTTAGTAAATAGACCTCCTGGACTATTTTTGAGGACCAAAGTTGGAAAATACTGCTGCAGGGCCCTCTTCCCTCATGTACTTTTCCTTCCCTCACTTATACCATTGTCTCCTCCCACCTGCCTACAGCGGAACCAAACCCTTGAGTTCCGCCATTTATTTGAGAACTATGGGGGTTATTCAGGTTTGTTAGCAAACCAAAAAAGTTAGCAACTGGGCAAAACCATGTTGACCTGCAGTGAGGAGAGATTTGGATTTGGGTGGGTTATATTGTTTCTGTGCATTGTAAATACTGGCAATTTAGATTTCAGTTGGAATACACCCCACCCAAATCTAACTCTCTCTGCACATGTTACATCTGTCACACCTGCAGTGCAAGATGGTTTTGTCCAATTGCTAACTTTTTTGTTTGCTAACAAACCTGAATAAGGCCCTATGATCATTGATGCAGAAATGTTAATAAACCATATCCATGTCCTGCAATGTTCTGTCCTGTAAGTCCCTTTTTCTTGTTTTTTCATACTGTTTCTGTACTTTATTATTATTATTATTATTATTATTATTATTATTAATAATAATAATAATATTAATAACAATAATATGACATCTCTTTAAAGTACTACTTTGGGTGTATGAATTGTGTTACTGCTAATACTGTTCTGGTGTAAATTACTTTGCAGTATCCATAGTTTACAGTCTATAATCTACTGTGTTCATCTCTAGTGGTAAGTAAACCGAGCAGGCCACCACACTGGGAACACTGGAGGAAATCACACTCTAAAACAGACTTCTTCCATTACAAATTTATGCTCTCAACCTACTGTGCTACCCTTTCACTCTCTAAACAATCATACTTCAAGAACCTCATCTTCTCCCAGTCCTCAAACCCTTGGCGCATCTTTGCCACTGTTAACTTGCTCCTCTACCCACCCCCACCTCAACTCTCCTCTTCACTCTCTGCTCTTGCCTTTGCCACCTACTTCAGATCCAAAATTTACTTCATATGACAGGACATCACATCCCACCAGACCCTGAGCAACTCCCCTACTCCATTCCCTGACCCACCCTCCTTCCCTCCTACCAACTCTGACCTCTTTCTTCCCTGTATATGGTGAGGAAGTCATGGCCCTCATCTGTTCCTCACACCATACTCCTCCCCCTTTGACCCTATTCCCTCCCGCCTCCTCTGCTACCTCTCTACTTCTGCATGTTCTCATCTTGCCCATCTCAATCTCTCTCTCATCAGACACTGTCCCTTCTGCCTTCAAGCATGCTCTTGTCTCCCCTATTCTTCAAAAACCTAACCTTGATCCAACCACTCTCTCCAACTACCGAATAATCTCTCTCCCCCCTTTTATTTCCGAACCCCTTCAACATATAGTCTACAACCTCCTTACTGCCTTTCTTTCCTCCAACTCACTACTTGACACATTCCAGTCTGGTTTCCTTTCCGTCCCCTCTACTCCACTGAAACTGCCCTCAGGAAATTCAGCAATGACCTCCATGCTGCTAAATCCAAGGGCCACTACTCTCTGCTTATTCTCCTTGATCTCTCTGCTGCATTTGACACTGTGGACCACCCTCTGCTCTTGCAAATCCTTTACTCTCTTGGTCTGCGTGATACTGCCCTCTCTTGGCTGTCCTCCTACCTTTCTGACTGTTCCTTCTCTGTCTCCTCTCAGGACTTCACTTCCCACCCACTTCCTCTACCAGGAGGTGTCCCCCAAGGTTCTATTCTTGGGCCTCTTCTTTTCTCTCTCTACACATCCTCTTTAGGTGAGCTCATTAGCTTTTTTGACTTACAATATCATCTCTGCTTTCCTTTCCTCCCCTGACCTCACCTCTGCTCTCCTCATTCATATCTCCAACTGTCTCTCTGCTATCTCTTCCTGGATGTCCCATCGCTTTCTTAAACTTAACATGTCTAAGCTGGTCATCTTCCCTCCCTCCCGCATAACCTCACCTCCCACAATGTAATTATCTATTAACGTCACAACTATTTCATCTAGCCTCCAGGTGTGCTGTCTTGAAGTAATCATTGACTCCTCCCTCTCCTTCAAGCCACACATTCAGTACCTTCCTGTTTTCATGTCAAAAACATTTCCAGGATCAGACTCTTTCTCACCAAGGATGCTACTAAGACACTCATCCACTCACTGGTCATCTCCAGATTGGACTACTGTAATCTCCTCCTTTCAGGTCTCCCTGACTTACATCTCTGTCTATTCCACTCTATCCTCAATGCTGCTGCCCATCTCATCTTCCTCACCAAATGTACTACATCCACCTCCCCTATCTTACAAGCCCTTGACTGGCTAACCTTCCCATTCAGAATCCAATACAAGCTTCTCACACTCACCTTCAAAGCCCTCACCCACTCCTCTCCCTCTTACATCTCTGACCACATGTCTCTCTACACTCTCACCCATCCTCTTCACTCTACTAATGCACGCAGCCCCTCCTGCCAACTGATTACCTCCTCCTACTCCTACCTACAATATTTTGAACATGCTGCTCCCTTTCTCTTGAATTCTCCACCTCTCCCCATCCGACTCTCCACCTCTGTACAAAAGTTTAAATGGGCTCTCAAGATGTACTTCTTCACCAAACCCAGCCAACTCTCCTCCTAACCCTATTGTCCACGCTCACGGTCTACACCTCCTGTGTCACCCCAGTCTGTTAGCCCTTCACCTATTAGATTGTAAGCTTGCAAGATAAGGGCCTTCTCCCCTCATGTGCCTTTCCTTCTCTTACTTACACTATCTTTTACTCAATACTCCCTTTGATGGCACCTAACCCCTAGTTTTCTGTACATACCTTGTACTTATCCTATATTGTCTCAAACGGTACAGTAAATGCTTTTTTCTTGTTTTGCTCATTTGTTTATGCACTCTTTAATGGGTGCTGCAGATCCCTTGTGGCGCCATATTAATTAAAGATAATAATAATAGTTGGCCCTCATTCAGATCCCGTTGGATTTTCTTTCTGATGGCAAAGTACCAATGTTTGGTCCTGCGATGTAGAATGCCATTTTTGGGGTGGGGAGGGGGTCATTGACAATCTCCATTTGTGAATACAGAGGCGTGTCGCCACCATTTAGAGGGAGGTAAAAGTCTAGGGATCCCCAATGTTGGATGGAGATTACCTGGCCTCTGCAACGGCCGGCTTTCCTGTCACCATGGGTGTCGCAAGCCGCCTGATAGTGAATCAGTAATCCAATGTCCGCCTGTAACTGTGTCCAACTAAAGCATTATTTATTATTACTAGTTATTTATATAGCGCACACATTTTCCGCAGAGCTTTACAGAGAATATTTGTCCATTCAGTCCCTGCCCCAGTGGAGCTTACAATCTATATTCCCTACGACATGTTCATGCACACTATTGATAATTTTTGTTTGGAGCCAATTGACCCATCAGTACATTTTTGGATTGTGGAAGGAAATATATACAAGCACGGGAAGAATATACAAACTCCACACAGATAGGGCCATGGCGGGAATCGAACCTATGACCTCAGTGATGCGAGGCAGTAATGCTAACCACTACACTGTACATGCTGTCCCATTATGAAGTTTAATACATTTGTGTCAGTGTGAGATTCCACAGAGAACATGGGGAAGAGTAGATGCAGAAGAATTACTGTAGCTTCATTTAATTTGCTACTGGTATAAAATGAATGATAGAAATGTACATTAGCTGATAATTAAATTGAGAATACTGTACGTGCTATACACCTCTGCAGACTTACCTTTATACCGACTCACACGGTGTCGGCGTGTCTGGTATTTGGGAACAGTAGTGTTTGTTTTGTTAATATTTTATGAGAGTTGTTATTGGACTCTGAAGCCAGACACAATTATGTTATTTAGTAGCCAGACTTCTCACAAAATGTTCTCCATAGATAGTTATTGCAACATAAAATGCGAAAGGAAGGGTCTCATAATAAAACATTTACAGGTGAACGCAGGTTGGATAGCTAATTTTTAGCCTGGCAGGCAAACCCAAGCAAGTGGCCCAGCTTCATCTACCAGTGCCCCATAATAGTAACACGGGTGTATGACAAAATGCGATAAGCATGGTTTGTAATAGCCAATTAAATTAGAAAAAATAGCTATATCAAAGAACTATAATTAAATACAGCCTTACCTGACTTTGGGGTCTATTTACTAAGTCTTGAATGGAGATAAAGTGGCGTATAGCGGAGGTAGTGCCAATATTTAAAAAGGGGAGCAAAGCTGAACCAGGTAATTATAGACCAGTTAGCCTTACATCTATAGTGGGGAAAGTATTGGAAGGTATTCTAAGGGACAGTATTCAAAAGTTCCTTGAAGCAAATAAGGTCATTAAAAGGAACCAACATGGATTTGTGAAGGACAGATCATGTCAGACCAACTTACTTGGCTTTTATGAATCTTAAGTGCGAACCTGGATTAGGGTAAAGAGGTGGATATAATCTTTTTAGACTTTGCCAAAGCTTTCAACACTATACCACAAATGCGTCTTATCTACAAGCTACAAGAAATAGGGCTAGGGAGCACAATATGCACTTGGGTCAGTAATTGGTTAGATAATAGGGAGCAGCGCTTTGTGGTCAATTGATTATTTTCAAATTGGACTAAAGTACTAAGTGGTGTGCCACAAAGGTCTGTACTTGGACCACTTTTGTTCAACATTTTCATCAACGACCTAACAGTAGGTCTAGAGAGCATGGTATCAATTTTCGCAGACGATACCAAATTGTGTAAGGTTATAAATACGGAGGGGGATGCTGAGTCTTTTCAGAATGACTTAACTAAACTGGAAGCATGGGCAGCAAAATGGAGAATAAGATTCAACACAGACAAGTGTAAGGTAATGCACTGTGGGGGCAAGACCAAAAATAACACCTACATACTAAATGGGGTAATATTAGGGGATTCTGTACTGGAAAAAGACTTAGGGGTTCACATAGATAACAAATTAAGCAGCAGTACCCAAAGTAGGAGTGCAGCAAAGAAGGCTAATAAGATATTAGCATGCATAAAACGGGGAATTGATGCAAGGGACGAGAGTATTATACTCCCATTATATAAATCACTAGTGAGGCCTCATCTTGAATACTGTGTGCAATTTTGGGCACCATATTACAAAAAGGATATCCTGGAGCTAGAAAAGGTTCAGAGGCGGGTGACCAAACTAATCAAGGGCATGGAGACGCTGGAATACGAGGAAATGCTTGCAAGGCTAGGCATGTTTACATTGGAAAAAAGGAGACTAAGAGGGGACATGATCAACATTTACAAATATATAAGGGGTCAATGCACAGAGCTTGGGAGGGACCTATTTTCTATAAGATCAGCACAGAGGCCAAGTGGCCACTTGCTTAGGTTAGAGGAGAGGAGTTTCCGCACATTGAGGCAAAAAGGTTTTTTCACAGTAAGGACAATACGTGTTTGGAATTCCCTGCCTGAGAGAGTAGTAACTGCGGACTCAGTCAACACCTTTAAGAATGGGTTAGATAAATACCTATTGGATAAAGATATTCAGGGTTATGGTGCATAGGCACGCATTATAGTTAATATAACTAGTCCTAACATAAAAATAACTAGTCCTATAATAAGACTGCATAGGAGACCACAAATAGGTTGAACTCGATGGACAATTGTCTTTTTTCAACCTTAGTTACCATGAAAGTGGACGGAGATAAAGATCCAGCCAATCAGCTCCTAAATACCATGTCACGGGCTGGGTTTGAAAAATGGTTGGTACTTTATCTCCGTCCACTTTATCTCCATCCAAGGCTTAGTAAATAAACCCCCCTATCTTGGTGGCTTTATAGTGCAGGATAGTCAACATTTCCATTGATGGTAAAAAGCAGAACTTGAATCTCTGGTGGCAACCCAAATAAATGATTTACCTCTCCTGTGGTTCCACACGGTCTACTGATGTGCTGCAAATTAAGTCTGGCTCTCAGCAGAAGGGGTGGGGAGACTCCCCCTAAACTGGGGAGTTAGGGTTGGGCACTAGGGGGAGGGTTAGGCTATGGGACAGGGAGGTTAGGGTTAGGCACTCTGCGGAGGGCTAAGCTATAGGAGGGGGAGGTTAGGGTTAGGCACTAGGGAGAGGGATAGGATTAGGAACTATGGGGAGGTTAGGGTTAGGCACTAAGGGGAGGGTTAGGATTGGGCACTAGGGGGAGGGACAGGGTTAGGCTCTGGGAAGGGAAGGTTAGGGTTAGGCACTGGGGGGCTAGGGTTTGGCACTAGGAGAGGGCTAGGGTTAGGAACTTGGGGGATGGGATAGGGTTAGGCTATGGGAGGGGAGGTTAGGCACTAGGGAGAGGGTTAGGCTATGGGAGGGGAGGTTAGGGTTAGGCACTGGGGGGGATAGGCACTATGGGAAGGGTTAAGCTGTAGGAGGGGGAGGTTAGGGCTAGGCACTAGGGAGAGGGATATGGTTAGGAACTATAAGGAGGGTTTGGGTTAGGCTATAGGAGGGGAAGGTCAGGGTTAGGCACCAGGGGGAGGGTTTGGCTCTGGAATGGGAGGTTAGGGTTAGGTACTAGGGGCATTAGGGTTAGGCACTAGGAGGAGGGTTAAGAAATAGGAGTGGGAGGTTAGGGTTAGGCACTAGGGGAAGGGATAGGGTTAGGCACTATGGGGAGAGTTAGGGTTAGGCATTGGGGTCTTAGGATTAGGCACTAGGGTGAGCATTAGGGTTAGGCCATGAGAGGGGGAGGTTAGGGTTAGGCACTAGGGGGGTGTTAGGGTTAGGCACTATGGGGAGGGGGAGGTTAGGGTTAGGCACTAGGGGGGGTTAAGCACTAAGGAGAGGGATAAGTTCAGGCACTATGGGGAGAGTTAGGGTTAGGCACTAGGGGTAGGGATAGGCTATGGGAGGGGAAGGTTAGGGCTAGGCACTGGGGGGTTAGGGTTAGGCACTAGACTGAGGGAGGGTTAGGCCATAGGAGGGGGAGGTTAGGCTATGGGAGGGGGGCTAGGGTTAGGCACTAGGGGAGGTATAGAGTTAGGCTATGGGAGGGTTAGGATTAGTAATACTGAGTGGCGGATGTTGCTCAGGATCTGCCAGAAGTTACCTGACTTCATCACCTGACCTGGAAGACCCTGCTGGACCCATCCTACAAGGTTAGTCACTACTAGATCACAATGGAACATCTGTTGACATTCTAATCATGTCAACACTCCATCAGTGTCAACATGATTAGTGTCAGTGTGGTTAATGTAGATTCCAATGAATGTTGGCAAAATATATTGCACCCCTGTCTATTGCGGTTTGTTGTCTTAACTGAAGAAATAGTGTGTTGCATGCTGGATAGTTACAGCCATTTACCAAACAGTGTGTGGGAAATCTGGGCTCTCTCCACCAATCAACATTATTGGAGCCATTTACAGGACACGACGGCTGCCATTATGGCCAGTCGCTGTGAGGTTCATGGCTGAAGATGTTACTCTGCTCTTCCAAATGAATCAGAAGAGTAGAAAGCTTCTGCCTGCATCCATGAACTGTGCATCTGCAGTGTAAGATTTGCAAGACATAAATCACCCAGCCCCCCCCTTGTCTTCTCCGATTATTAGTATTACTATTTATTAATTATGCATTTTGCATTCCAGTTGGGGCTAAATAAATTGTGGGAGTGTTTCTTCAATGGCAGAACCTCAACTACAGGATGGGATGTGGCGGCTACTAGAGGTTGGGGGGGCTACTCGGCAATGCCTGTGTATTGAAGGCTGATGCTAGGTTGGGTGGTGCAACATCACTGAGCCCTCCCACAATTTTCGTTATGGGATCCATCAATGCCCGTGTTCTGCACCTGAAGCTTCTTATTCAAGAACCGCAGTGTGAAAGCAGGAAGAGAGGATTGTGCGCGTCACTATACATATACGGATTTCGCAGCATGGAAGTTTAGTTATTTAATTTGATACATTTTCATTTTACTTACTTCCCAGTAGATTGAGTCATCGTAGCAGCTCTGGTCAGGTGGTTGCCCCCAGAAAGGTAATTTTAGTATGAATCCTAGAGAAACAGACAATAGAAAATGTTATACATATTCAATATACAGTCATTATTTGTATTCTATGGATGAGATTCAAATGATATATCACGCCCAATTTCCTTTCTAAAATTATCTCCGTTAATGCGCATATTGCGTCCATAGTAATCAGGTTTACTGTGTAAAGGGTTGGGTGCCGAGCTACTCCGGGGGTAGCGAGCTGAAATAACGATACATCGTCCCTGACGGGAGAAACAGAACGAGTGTGGAAAGGGGTGAAAAGAATTGAATCCCGCTCTATGGGGGTCATTCCGAGTTGTTCGCTCGCAAGCTGCTTTTAGCAGCTTTGCACACGCTAAGCCACCGCCTACTGGGAGTGAATCTTAGCTTATCAAAATTGCGATCGAAAGATTTGCAATATTGCGAAAAGACTTCTCTGTGCAGTTTCTGAGTAGCTCGAGACTTACTCTTCCAGTGCGATCAGTTCAGTGCTTGTCGTTCCTGGGTTGACGTCACAAACACTCCCAGCGTTCGCCCAGACACTCCTCCGTTTCTCCAGCCACTCCTGCGTTTTTCCCAGAAACGGTAGCGTTTTTTCACACACACCCATAAAACGGCCAGTTTCCGCCTAGAAACACCCACTTCCTGTCAATCACATTACGATCACCAGAACGAAGAAAAAACCTCGTAATGCCGTGAGTAAAATACCAAACTGCATAGCAAATTTACTTGGCGCAGTCGCACTGCGGACATTGCGCATGCGCATTAGCGACTAATTGCTCCGCTGCGAGAAAAAAATAATGAGCGAACAACTCGGAATGACCCCCTATATCTCTGCTGAAGGCTTCTGAAATAAGTTAAGCACTCATTCACAATCACAGACACCCCCCCCCTTCCCCAGAAAAACAGAGCCCCCACCCTCTACTCCTTCATATCACTCCCAGCTGGACTGTTTCCCAACCTTTACAATAGGGCAGCATTTATATTACAAAGTTAGTTAATAGCTATTCTCTCCTTGACGTCTTTAAATTGCTGAGAGACGAACACAGGAACATTGCTATCGTACATTCGAATGTTTTTATGAAATCGACAGAAACGCACCATGAAACGCGTTGCATGGACGTATAGATGCTCAAAAAGTGGAAACCAGTTTGAAGTTTGAACAAATGCTACAATTCAAACATTTCCAAATGCTATAAATCTGCTGATCAACATCTGCAGCTCCCGCTGACTGTGCGAGGTTTCTATCCGCAGTGAAATGATTATTTAAAAACATTTAAACACTGGTTTAATAATAATTTGAAATAGTAAAAAAGTAAAGTTTTTTATTTGCACAGCAGACAGTTCAGCTTTCACCCTTCGAGTTTTGTAATATATTCGGGCCCAAGTACTAAGTCTTGGGGAGGGATAAAGTACCAACCAATCAGCTGCTACAGTAAGAGTCATTTTTCAAACACAGCCAGCCTGTAACATGGCAGTTAGGAGCTGATTGGCTGGTACTTTCTCTCTCTCCACTTTATCACTCTCCAAGATTAGTACATCTCCCCCACTAGATTGATTGCGTGCGCACACTGGCTAGGACAATGGGGACTATTCAGATCTGATCGCAGCAGCAAATTTGTTAGCAGTTGGGCAAAACCATGTGCACTGCAGGTGGGGCAGATGTAACATGTGCAGAGAGAGTTAGATTTGGGTGGGGTGTGTTCAAACTGAAATCTAAATTGCAGTGTAAAAATAAAGCAGCCAGTATTTACCCTGCACAGAAACAAAATAATCCACCCAAATCTAACACTCTCTGCACATGTTATAACTGCCACACCTGCAGTGCACATGGTTTTGCCCATTAGCTAACAAATTTGCTGCTGTGATCAGGTCTGAATTAGGCCCGAATTTTATTTTTATTTTTTCATTTTTAAAATCTCATCCCACAAAAAGAATACTCATTTCTGAAAGTGGGAGCAAATCACTTGTGAAATCACACAGCGGCCGATTATGAATGACTGTGCAAGCATATGCACCACAATCCGCACGCGCGTCGCCAAACAGTAACAGGATGGTGCGAAAATATCGATCGCACGGGCGTTTCCAAGGTGATTGACAGGAAACGTACATTTGGGGTTGGTAACTGGCCGTTTTCTGGAAGTATGTGGAAAAACACCGCGATCAGCCAGTTCTCATTGCACTGTAGGAGTAGGTCCTGGGCTACGCACAGACTGGACAGACTGGAAAAAGCATTCGTTGGTGAGTGAGTTGCGAACGGATTTGCAGATGTCCGCTGTCTGGCGAAGTTTTCATACGGGTTACACATGCATTCGCACACTTGCACCGGGCAGGTTTTCATTCTCTATTGGCGGCCATTATTTGATCGCAAACCTCTGCAAATTTGCAGCACAGTGATAAGGTCTTAATTAGGACTATAGATACAGTGTGCCTAACCCACACAGAACTAAGGGGGTCATTCCGAGTTGTTTGCTCGCTAGCAGTTTTTAGCAGCCGTGCAAACGCTATGCCGCCTCCCACTGGGGAGTGTATCTTAGCTTAGCAGAAGTGCGAACGAAATGATCGCAGAGCGGCTACAAAATAATTTTGTGCAGTTTCAGAATAGCTTCAGACCTACTCAGCGCTTGCGATCACTTCAGACTGTTCAGTTCCCGTTTTAATGTCACGAACACGCCCTGCGTTCGCCCAGCCACGCCTGTATTTTACCAGGCACGCCTGCGTTTTTTCGAACACTACCTAGAAACGGACAGTTGACACCCAGAAATGCCCCCTTCATGTCAATCACTCTGCAACCAGCAGTGCGACTGAAAAGCTTCACTAGACCTTGTGTGAAACTACAACATTTGTTGTAATAGTACGACGGGCATATGCATTGTGCCGCATGCGCAGAAGTGCCTTTTTTTTGCCTGACCGCGGCACAGCGAACGAATGCAGCTAGCGATCAACTCAGAATGACCCCCTAGGTGTCCACCAATTTGCCCAGCTCCTATCGTAAGAAGATACCAACATTTGTAATTGTCACAGATCTCTGTGTAAAATTGCGCATTACCTGTAATAACACGTGTGCGATTCTATAAACCCTGGCATGACATCATAACAATACATTTTTGCAACTTCATAATAGTTTTAATGTGTCCATAAACATACAGTAAGTAGCCGGAGGTTATTACAGTATGTGACCTGGACCCAAGAGCCAGAAGATACCGCTCTAACCTTTACACACCTGTAATCACTCCTCCAACAACAGCGATGCCAAACGTTGCAGCCAACGCAGCTCCTTGAAGGATGGGACTATATCTGGAACACAGGTCACAGACAAGTACATTTAGACATTTGGGAGCTGATACTTAGTTGCTTACAAAATGGCTGTGGTGACAGGCAGTCAGATACCTTATGCTAATGCAAGATTCCATAGAACTAATACGGGTTTGTGCATCTGCAAGTGCAGCCATTGATATTACGCCGGACACTACCTCTGTCACTGGGCCTTTGCACGAGCCGCAAGCTACCGTCCCGATTTTGGTGGCAGGGCTGGATTAACAATGCAGCTACTGTAGCAACAGGTAGCTCTCCAGCTCCAGGCATCCCCTTAAAAATAGGCCCATCACCATGACAACAGAATGACGACCAGCTGCACAGTATTCAAATTATATTTCCTCATAAAATTCTTTCATTTTTTTTTATACTTTTACACATTTAGGGAAACACTGGGATGGATAGAGTAGGGTTGAATATGCCCACATGGCACTGGCCACACCCACACAGCATTTGCCACACCCACATAGCACAGACCATGGCTCCTCCCCTTCTCAGTACAGGCCCTTGAACATATTCATCCCCAGGCCCATGTGGCTCGTAAACCCGTCCTGTTTGGCGGCACAGTCCCCCCCACCTCCCTTTGAATCTCATTTCAAAGGACTCTGATGTCCACTCACTGGGGCTTAGCTCCAAGCGCTGTGGCCACTATCCCTGCAATGCCTCCAAAGATTCCTGGCAGGCCGTGTAGGTTGTGCACACCGCATGTGTCCTGGATCCTCAGCTTGGAAGCAACAATTGGCTGAAACACAGAATCCGATTACTATTTGTTAAATTGGGTGGAATTTCCACTGACAAATATGATTGGCACATAAGGGGTTATTTTTAAAATCTATCGGAACAGACGTACAGTACAGTAGGTGGTAATGTCCATTATTTTTACAACTATTGCCAATAACGTGTGAACAGAGCTGAGCTTAATCAGTACCTGGCCTTATATATACACATATAGGGGCCGATTCATGTTTGTATGGAATTGTAGGTATGTCGCCAGGGGAGTCACAGCCTGTATATAGGGGAACTCATGCAGTACTGACTATACTGTACACTAGTTACCAGCCCATCAAAGTGACGGAACAACATAACAGTAAAGTCAGTGCCGCCGGCTGTGCGCGCCCGAATGGAGCAACACTTGTATTGCTCCTTTGGGTGCCATCTAGTGGCCGCCGGCGCAGAAAATACTTGAATGCTCCCCCCAGAGAGGTGAAGAGCAGCGTATGCCTTTTATTATATAGGATTGGAATAAACAAACTTGCAGTGTCGCTGATTGAACGATTTGTGAACAGCATTTGGGTTTTGTGCAAACTTACAGTCAAAAACTTAAATCCCACAGTGGATATAATTCCAGCAATAAAACCAATGATCATTGCTCCGAATGGCCCGATATTCATATCAGCGCAGGTGCCCACGGCGACACCTCCGGCCAGGGTGGCATTCTGAATGTGGACCTGTGTGTGGCAATGACATTCATTAGTAACTTGAAGAACACTCACTGAAATAACATTCACTATTATTACACAAGTAACTGGTAGCATGCTTAGGTTTGCAAAGTCCTTCTCACTCATGCTGACTGTAGGTATATCAGTTTCTTAAATGTTTAGGGGGGGAGAATTCAATTCTTGGTGATGTTTTTAACTTGCCTTGGGAATGTAGTCAAGGCGGTCAGAATGACACCACCTTGCAGTTAGAGTGTTACCATCACCAGTTTTCTCCTGCACCCTATCAAAGTGCATAGGAAAGTGTACGATGTTGGGTTAACATAATTCTTGGGGAATGGCAGATAACCTAAACACAACACGCGCAATTGAATAGCGCCACCATAGCTCTGTACTGGTTATGTATTCATCACCACCGTAGCTTTGTCCAGTTTATTTATATAGTGCCGCCATTGCATTGTACTGGGAATGTCGCCTTAGTGATCCCAGCATTGATTACCCAGTCCATAGGAAACAGTAACCTTATATACTGTAAGCTCATCACTTTCTGTAGTCTGACGGATAGAACGGCGGCTATGTCTATCTGTAGGGCCACAATGCGGCCACAGGCCGGAGCTTGCCAGTTGTGACAGGAAAGTAATAGGTTCTGAATCCCCCCCACCCCCCCCACCCTTCCATCCGTGAGAGTAGAAACGTGGCAGCATGATTAACAGATTGTTAGAAAAAAAATCTGACAGCATGCAGTAAGCAACCATTAAATATATATAAGTAGCAAAATTGTGTTTGAATTGACTTTTCAAATAGAGTGATTGTCGCTGCAGGAGAGAACCCCAACTGTATAGGTTAAAATTAGTATACTGCACTTTCCAGTATATATAAATCATTTTATTATTTGCTAGTAACAGATTAATATAATTATAAGGTGAACAACAAATAAACATGCTGCATATTTTTAAATATAGAAAATATGGATTCCGATTCAAACCACACAACTATGGGGCATATTCAAGTGGCCAGGTGATTTTTGCTGTAAAAATAACCACGGATCCCGCAACCAATTTTTCATTACCGCAGGTGTGTGCACTCCAGATACTCATGGTATTTAACTGAAGAAAATGCTTGTGCAATTTTATGGGCTTGAGACCCACAGAAAATGGGGGAACAGCCTGTCCTCAAAAGTAAACAAATATTGGGTAATGTCTATTACTGTCCCAACTAAGAAAAAAAAACCTTTAAAAATGCATTACCCTAAATGGCTGATTTGTGAATTTAAAAAGTAAATAAAAATAGTGTAAAAAGCTCATGAATTTTGTTTAATTACAAACAGATTGAAGGAAAAATGTAAAAAATATGAAGCAAGAATTTTTTGGTTAAATAACTAGTGAAAATAAATTTGGGGTACACAAGCTAATGAAAAGGTTTATTTTGGGGTAATTTGAGGGCATTTCTTTTTTTTTAACTAGCAATAATGACATGTCAATAATGAATTAATTAAGCTAATTGGAAACTTCAAATTGCCTAATTAGCCATTCGGAGGTTCTGAAGAGGTCCCTGACATTTTATCTTAAAATAAGGATTATTTTCATTTTTAAATTCCTACAGAAATTACTGCGACTGATTTCCCCCCCCCTGGCAATTGAATAGGAAAATCTTGCGGCTGTTGAATAGACCCTGCCCTGCTGTTTTGGTTTTGTTTTTAATTGTGCTTTGCAATTGGCTATGCCCCTATATATTATGTATGTATTTCATTCTTAGCCACTGTAATTTCACCTAGAAACTAATTTTAGGAGATGGTTTCAGAGTTAATTATATAGGATAATCTGTGTCACTTTAACTTAACATTATCTCTGTATATATTTGGCTTACCATGTCAAACTTCCCTTTATGTTCTAGCAAGCTGGAGAAGGCATATGCAGTTAGTACACAGGCCGCCAATGAGAAGTAAGTGTTAATAATTGCCATTTCTTGATCTGCTCCATGTTCAGCAATGGCAGAATTGAAACTTGGCCAAAACATCCACAGAAAGAGGGTTCCTGCAATAATAGGGGGTTTAGTTATTGCGTTCAAAAATAATAAATGTTCAGAATCCCTGTAAGACTGTATTATACTAGTGCTTCCACTGACTAATTGCTTACTAGACTCTATTCGCTCTCAGAGCTGTGCCATATATTTTCCCCAGGATGCATTTGTCTGCAGAATTTTATATATTTTATTTGGTGGAACTCCATAAGTGTTAGAAAAGGAATATCCCCTATTATTTTTGCTTGCACTGACCAGCAAGCTCAACTCTTTCTATAGGCTATTCATTGCAAAAACATTATCTCAATATCTTGTGATTATTACTTACAATATAAAAAATATTCTATAACCTTCTACCTAATTTCTCCTTCCCTTTTCTATAGGATGCTAGCTATCCACATGATTTACTGTGCCGCTGGGCTAACTTCCTTAATTACTACTAAAAATCAAACTTTTTTTGCAACATATCTTTTTTAAAACAACAGTTTCTTTTAGCATGAAACAAGATGAACATTCAGCTTCCATTTTGTTTATTCAATTAATCATATCACCATTATGCAGAGCAGCAAGCAAAAGTGGAAATTATAGACTGTATTGTCAGGACTTTGCTACTCTACAAATCAGTATCTTCCACCCTGGAAAGAGTTTTCTACAAACATCTATCACAGCTTCACCCAGAGGCGTCACCAGGTGTGGTGACACCCGGTGCGCACCCCTGATGTACTGCCGCGATCGCGGCAAAAAGGGGGGCGTGGCCTTACAGCTAGGGGGCGTGTCTTCGCGGGGATACTGGTATCGTCACTCTGGGGGCGTGCCCAGCATCTCCGGAGATGCTGGGCTTCCCCCAGAGACGGTCTCAGTGTGCTGTCAGCTCCTCTGCTATGACAGGAGCCGGGTGCTGTAGCGGAATTTCACACTGCAGCACCTGGCTCCTGTCACTACGGAGGAGCTGACATTTGGTGTCACCCCCTCCAGGTGTCACACCCGGGTGCGGGCCGCACCCCCCGCACCCGCCTTGTGACGCCACTGGCTTCACCCATCTGCTTCTTACACTCATATATAACAGAGCGTAATAGATGTGTGATAGACACAAAGTAACCAGGGACAGTTCTAGACTTTGTGACGCACATGGTGAAACTTTCCATTGGTGCCCCCATAGGTACACTGTGTAAAATATAGGGGCATGGCTCAACGTGGAAGGGGCGTGGCCACAAAAGAGTACCAGTTCACATTACAGAGCACAGTAGTGTCTGTCAGTTACATTACGCCACACAGTAGTACCCCTTATACACATTATGCCACGTTAGAGCCCCTTACATACAATCCATCACAGTAGAGCAGAGCCTCTTATGTACATTTTGCCAGGTAGTGCCCCTTATACCCATTATACCAGGTAGAGCCCCTTATACACATTATGCCAGGTAGAGCCCCTTTATTACACATTATGCCAGGTATATCAATTTTGCCAGGTAGAGCCCCTTATACCCATTATACCAGGTAGAGCCCATTTTAGACCTGTTATGCCTTTTTTACACGTTACAACAGGTAAAACCCCTTTTATATAGGTTACGCCAGCTAGAGCCCCTTTTATACATGTAATGCCATGTAGATCCCCTTTTATACACATTATGCCAGTTAGAGCCTCTTATACACATTACACCAGGTAGATCCCTTTTATACATGTTATGCCAGGTAACACCCCTTATACACATAACGGCAGGTAGAGCCCATTTTATTTACATTATGCCAGGTAGAACCCCTTACACATGTTATGCCAGGTAGAGTTCCTTATACAAATTATGCCAGGTAGAGCCCCTTATACACATTACAGCAGGTAGAGCTCCTTATACACGTTATGCCAGGTAGAGCCCCTTTTATACACGTTATGACAGGTAACACCCCTTATACACATAACGACAGGTAGAGCCCCTTTTATTTACATTATTCCAGGTAAAGCCCCTTATACATGTTATGCCAGCTAGAGCTCCTTATACACATAATGCCAGGTAGAGCCCCTTATACACATTACACCTGGTAGAGCCCCTTTTTACACATTATACCAGTTAGATCCATTTTACCAGTTAGAGCCCCTTATACAGATTATGCCAGTTAGAGTCCCTTTTATACAGGTTTCACCAGGTAGAGCACCTTATACATGTTGCACCAGGTAGAGCCCCTTTTATACACTTTCGCCAGGTAGAGCCCCTTAAACACATTATACAGAAAAATAAAAGTATTATACACGTTACACCAGGTAGAGCCCCCTACACACATTACATGCCAGGTAGAGACCTTTATACAGAGAGTGAGAGACAGAGAGAGAGAAGGAAAGAGTGAGTGTGTGTGTTGTCTGCCCTGCTGCCTGTGTCCCTGTAACCCAACGAACACTAGCTCCGGGTCCCGCCTGCCACAATAGTAGGTCCCCAGCTCCAGTCCATCTCTCACATGGACGGAGCGGATACTTACGGCCTCAGCAGTTCCCGATACCTCACATTCACCCAGCATGCAGCATGTATGAGATGTCACCATATCGGCAGAAGACCTGGGTTCCTTACCGATCATAGCAAATAGGTCAGAGTGATAGACGGATCCTTCGTTCTCATGTCCGTTTTTCAGTCCAGATCGATAAAGAACTGCCGACACAGCCAACCCGAAGTAGGCTCCGAATGCATGGATAATCATGGATGCACCAACATCTGTAGCCTGCAAAACAAGTAATCTGTATATAATGTTGTTGGAACTGCAAATCATCATTAGTAATATATGGGGAAATCGTGCCAATATGGTACATCCTGCTGCGTTTCCATTTTCTTATCATTACATTTTAGCTTTATGGCCCTATGTCTGATTTAACACTGCCGCGTGTGACTGCTGCAGGGTCCCAGTCTAACGTCTCTATCTGCCACCTTTGAGGTCTGTGAACCCGCCCAGTGGGGGTAATTCAAATGGTGTTAATGCCGGCAGCCAGCAAATGGCGCCCAACTGAGCTATTCAATTGTAGCTCTGTTCGAGCGCGATCGGCTGCCCTTGAGGGTGGCAAGCTGAAATATACGAAAAGTGACCTGTTTGGGCTTCCAAACGTCACTTTTCGTGATTGCTTCCATTAGTGTAGTGGAGTTAAGCTACTTTACGCAGTTAAACCTGAGACCCCAATGGGCGCAATCAGTGCGATAGGAGACCTCAATTGAATATCGGCCCTGTGATCTACCGTCACTTTAGACAAGAGATCGGAAGGCCATAACAATTGGCTTCCCATCAGTATGTCCTCCATATTTGCTGCCAGATGGGCACTTTGGTGGTCATTCCGAGTTGTTCGCTCGGTAAATTTCTTCGCATCGCAGCGATTTTCCGCTTATTGCGCATGTGCAATGTTCGCACTGCGACTGCGCCAAGTAAATTTGCTATGCAGTTAGGAATTTTATTCACGGCATTACGAGGTTTTTTCTGCGTTCTGGTGATCGTAATGTGATTGACAGAAAGTGGGTGTTTCTGGGCGGAAACTGGCCGTTTTATGGGAGTGTGTGAAAAAACGCTACCGTTTCTGGGAAAAACGCGGGAGTGGCTGTAGAAACGGAGGAGTGTCTGGGCGAACGCTGGGTGTGTTTGTGACGTCAAACCAGGAACGACAAGCACTGAACTGATCGCACTGGAAGAGTAAGTCTCGAGCTACTCAGAAACTGCACAGAGAAGTCTTTTCGCAATATTGCAAATCTTTCGTTCGCAATTTTGATAAGCTAAGATTCACTCCCAGTAGGCGGCGGCTTAGCGTGTGCAAAGCTGCTAAAAGCAGCTTGCGAGCGAACAACTCGGAATGAGGGCCTTTGTGTGGCCATCTATTTGGGGCCTGATAGGAGGAGCAGCCAGGGCGCAGTATCTACAGCTACAGTATGTCCTAAGCTGCAACACGGGAATGACAAACACGACTTACC
Source organism: Pseudophryne corroboree (assembly GCF_028390025.1). Taxonomy (NCBI): domain Eukaryota; kingdom Metazoa; phylum Chordata; class Amphibia; order Anura; family Myobatrachidae; genus Pseudophryne; species Pseudophryne corroboree. Next base: position 68,100,211 of record NC_086447.1, read on the forward strand.
TGTAAGAAGGCTACAAGATGTTCATTACACGCAAACACAAAGATCTCCAGGACAGCCATGATCAACATCTGGACGGGGCTGGTCTTCCCCAGCACAGCGCCAAATGAAATTAACACCGTCGCAGTGCTGAAGTCAGCATTTATCATACTGGTAAGCCAAAGAGAGGATACAGTTAGGAAATAATATACAGATAGACACGGCTGTAGGTTAGTGCACACAGCAGCAGGTTATGTTGGTGATATATGAATAAACAATAAGTGAGCTTATCTTTGTTTGGTTATAGTGTCCACTATACCATCGCCACACAGGTGTATGGGAACGGCGATTTCAATACGTTTACCCTATTGTGCGTGTCAACAAATGGAAACGCACTAAAAAACTAAGGGGCTCATTTATCAACGAGTGATAAAACTCTTGTGAATGATAAAACTTGTTGCGTATGATAAATGGTGCTCCAGCCAATCAGCTCCCAACTGTCGTGTGTTTGCAAAAATGACAGTTAGGAGCTGATTGGCTGGAGCACCATTTATCATACGCAACAAGTTTTATCATTGACAATGAGTTTTATCACTCATTGATAAATGGGCCACTATATCTGGTGTTAGCATGGCAGAAATTCCTTCAGGCTGAGATGACTACTGACACTCCCGATGCCGTGTCAGTCCAAGTTCAGCCCCCACCAGCATGGGGGGTGTCAAGTGGGAGCAAGACACCCCTAGCACCCCTACGGGTGGGGGTGGGAAGTGGGTGACATGTAAAAATCCATAGTTTTCAGAGTCGTTGAGATAAATAGTAACACTCCCGATGCTGTTTCAGTCCAAGTTCAGCCCCCATCAGCATGGGGGGTGAGAAGGGGTAATGAACTTAAACTTGAAGACGGGTGAAATGACAATAGTCTTATTGCGTTAAGATTTCCATGGGCGGAGCTTGGCCTGTCGTCCCAGCAGTTACAGCACTGAGCAGGGCAGCAGCAGAGGCGGGACAGGGCAGAGAAGGAGGCGGATTATTCTCCTCAGCACCAACAGTTACAGCACTGAGCAGGGCAGCATCAGAGGCGGGGCGGGGCAGAGAAGGAGGCGGATTATTCTCCTCAACGCCAGCATATTGTCAGCATCAATCCGGGGAAGCCCAGAGGTGCGGCCTGACACAGATTGGCATTATTCTTTACATTCCGTAGCGAAGCAGCGGCGTTCAGCTGGTGTATATTATAAAACACAAAAATCAATAGGCTTCTGTACACACCGGTCATATACAGTAGAGATGAGCGGGTTCGGTTTCTCTGAATCCGAACCCGCCAGAACTTCATGTTTTTTTTCACGGGTCCGAGCGACTCGGATCTTCCCGCCTTGCTCGGTTAACCCGAGCGCGCCCGAACGTCATCATGACGCTGTCGGATTCTCGCGAGGCTCGGATTCTATCGCGAGACTCGGATTCTATATAAGGAGCCGCGCGTCGCCGCCATTTTCACACGTGCATTGAGATTGATAGGGAGAGGACGTGGCTGGCGTCCTCTCCATTTAGATTATAAGAGACTGAGAGAGATTTACTGGAGCTGACTAGGAGGAGTACTGTTACTGTAGAAGTGTAGAGACTGAGTGGAGAGAGTTTACTAGTGAGGACAGTGCAGTTTACTTTATAATCCGTTCTCTGCCTGAAAAAAGCGATACACAGCACACAGTGACTCAGTCACATACCATATCTGTGTGCACTGCTCAGGCTCAGGCCAGTGTGCTGCATCATCTATTATCTATATATAATATTATATATATCTGTCTGACTGCTCAGCTCACACAGCTTATAATTGTGGGGGAGACTGGGGAGCACTACTGCAGTGCCAGTTATAGGTTATAGCAGGAGCCAGGAGTACATAATATATTATATAGTGAGTGACCACCAGACACACAGTGCAGTTTATTTAATATATCCGTTCTCTGCCTGAAAAAAGCGATACACACAGTGACTCAGTCAGTCACATACCATATCTGTGTGCACTGCTCAGGCTCAGGCCAGTGTGCTGCATCATCTATTATCTATATTCTATATATAATATTATATATATCTGTCTGACTGCTCAGCTCACACAGCTTATAATTGTGGGGGAGACTGGGGAGCACTACTGCAGTGCCAGTTATAGGTTATAGCAGGAGCCAGGAGTACATAATATATTATATAGTGAGTGACCACCAGACACACAGTGCAGTTTATTTAATATATCCGTTCTCTGCCTGAAAAAAGCGATACACACAGTGACTCAGTCAGTCACATACCATATCTGTGTGCACTGCTCAGGCTCAGGCCAATGTGCTGCATCATCTATTATCTATATATAATATTATATATATCTGTCTGACTGCTCAGCTCACACAGCTTATAATTGTGGGGGAGACTGGGGAGCACTACTGCAGTGCCAGTTATAGGTTATAGCAGGAGCCAGGAGTACATAATATATTATATAGTGAGTGACCACCAGACACACAGTGCAGTTTATTTAATATATCCGTTCTCTGCCTGAAAAAAGCGATACACACAGTGACTCAGTCAGTCACATACCATATCTGTGTGCACTGCTCAGGCTCAGGCCAGTGTGCTGCATCATCTATATATATTATATATCTGTCTGACTGCTCAGCTCACACAGCTTATAATTGTGGGGGAGACTGGGGAGCACTACTGCAGTGCCAGTTATAGGTTATAGCAGGAGCCAGGAGTACATATTATATTAAAATTAAACAGTGCACACTTTTGCTGCAGGAGTGCCACTGCCAGTGTGACTGACCAGTGACCTGACCACACTGACCACCAGTATAGTT